>NC_133325.1:615715221-615965221 GCF_042186555.1 Aquarana catesbeiana | reverse complement strand
CGCCAACATGCAAACCAGTGTTAATTTTGTCTACTAAAATATTTTCATTCACCAAATTAATACTATTTTAGTCTACTAAAATACGACTAAAACAAACAATTCAGATGACTAAAGTACGACTAAAACTAAAATGACATTTTAGTTGAAAGACTAATGCCGTGTACACACGGGTGAATTTTTCGGCATCAAAGGTCCAACGGTCTTTCTGACGGACTTTCGACAGACTTTTGACGCACTTCTGACAGACTTTTGAATGAATGGACTTGGCTACACATGATCACACCAAAGTCCGACGGATTTGTACGTGATGACGTACGACCAGACTAAAATAAGGAAGTTGATAGCCGGTAGCCAATAGCTGCACTAGCATCGGTTTTCGTCCGTCGGACCAGCATACAGATGAGCGGATTTTTCGACTGGACTCGAGTCCGTTGGAAAGATTTGAAACATGTTCCAAATCTAAAGTCCGTCTGATTTTCGAATGAAAAGGTCCGCTGCAGGTCTGATGAAGCCCACACACAGTCGGATTGTCCGATGGAATCGTCCCGTCAGACCAGTCCGGTCGAAAAGGCCACCCGTGTGTACACGGCATAAAATATGACTAAAATTAAAATGGCATTTTAGTCAAAAGACTATGTCTAAAATGAATTTGAATTTATATCACAACGGCTAAATCTATGTCTGTAGTGCATGTTGAAACCTTAATACCATAAAAAATAAACACGTTATTAGATTTTAACTCCAGAAGTATATAATGTTTGGCAGTTCTAAAGAAATAATACATTAAAATGTAACTAAACCCATTACATTTTGGTCGACTAAACTACGACTAAAACTAAAATGGCATTTTAGTCAAAAGACAAAAACACTACTAAAACTAAAATAGCATTTTAGTCAAAAGACTATAACTAAATCTAAATCTAAATTTGATGTCAAAATGAACACTGGTGCAAACAAATAAAAACAATGGTGTTGATCAAGATGCCAATGATTTATTGCAAAGTCTTTGCCAAAGAGAATAATAACCCCAATTATTAAATATTTATATTGTTACTGTTGAATATTTGAGACATTTCTGTTCAGTGTATACTTCAAAATAAAACAAGTGCAATCCTATAATCAGAAGTAACGTGGGCTACACTGCACATAAATTAGGACCATGCAAACATCTGCAATCTGGATTTAACTCCACCTTATACTTCACTAAATAATGTCATTATAGCATTACTGAAGTCTGAAACAGCTGTATGCAATTTTTAAAACATGGATCTATAATATTAGACTTTATTTGCACTAGGGATGGGCGAACGGTTCGGCCCAAGCATAAGTTTGGGCCAAACTTTGGTTGTTCAGATGTTCTGCGAACACCGAACAATATGTGTTTGGGGCAAATTTGAAAGCCGCCAGAACACCGTTAAAGTCTATGGGACACTAACATGAAAAATCAAAAGTGCTAATTTTAAAGACTTATATGCAAGTTATTGTCATAAAAAGTGTTTGGGGACCTGGGTCCTCCCTCAGGGGACATGTATTAATGCAAAATTTTTTTTAAAACGGACGTTTTTGCGGGAGCAGTGATTTTTTTAATGCTTAAAGTGAAACAATAAAAATGAAATAGGGGGCGTGGCCTAACCTGGCATGAAGACGGTCGCTTGATCCCTGAGCTCCGACTGCCACAGGAGAAAACTACATAATAACGGAGGTCTTTCTGCTGCCGAACACAATACAAAGATGGGGACAGCTTCCCGGACCTTGTCTACCTCCGTTCTCGCTCCCCCAGGGAACTACCCGGGACTCAGAGCCACCACATCCCAGAGATATTCAGAGCCGGCAGAGGGAACATGGCACCTTCCCGCCATGGACCTGCCCACTCTCAAACACGGCCGATACAGCAGGCTGATACGACACCCTCGGCCTCTCAGCTAATCCACTCTAATGGAGAGGGTGTCGGTATGGAACTCAGACCCCAGCCCCCTCTGAACATACAAGATCTACGTTCCATTGCTGATGATATAAAAGACACCCTCTCCGCAGCCATTTCTGAACTAAGACTGGACCTGCGCGCACTGAATGACAGGGTACACAATGTGGAAAGTGCGACGGACCGACAAGAGACGACCCTACGATCTACCACCACCCCCATTGACTCGCATACACTACAGATGCGTGACATGCAATGACACCTTGAAGACCTCGACAACAGAGGTCGGCGCCACAACCTCAGGATTCGAGGCATGCCGGAGATGATCGAGGGTGAGCAAATCTCCCTCGATCATCCTCGATCAAACCACCCTCGATCAAACCTCCCTCTCCCTCCTCTTGGAGAGGATCCACCGTGCATCGCGTCCCAAGGGTAGAGAGGGGGACCCCCCATGGGACATCATCTGCTACATCGTGGATTATAAATTAAAGGAGGAGATCATCAAACAAGCATGGGGCAGACAGCAGATTCTCCATGAAGGAAAACCTGTCCAAATTTACCAGGATCTATCAGGCATTACGCTGCAGCATCGACGCAACCTGAAACCTCTACTAGACACCCTCCGGGAGAAGGGCATCCCCAATAAATGGAAGTTCCCATTTTGCCTCGCAGCCTCCACTCATGGCCGCACAGCTCTCCTCAAGGTACCTGAAGACCTGCCTCACTTCTGCAGCTTGCTCGGTCTTCCCCTGGTGCCTGTGCCTAACTGGTATGCAGCGTTCCGCTGCACAACATCAAGAAAAGATGCTGCTCGGGACGAACCCATGGGAACCCAGGACAGCAGATACCACAGAAGGCGTTCTCCTTCCACCCTCAGAAACACCATCGCTCCCCATGCCGGAGCCCAGCCCTACTGCTTAACCTCGATCCCGGAGGGCTCGTAGGGACCGCTAACCTCTGCCTGAGGTGAGCTTATCTCTGCTTCTTGTCTGCCACTGCTGGCTCCTTTTCACCAGTTTTCTTGTTAACTTTTACACCAGTTTTAACCTCGTTTTGATCCCCTACTTTTTGTTCAACCTTTTGGAGTCTGCCTGGTTAGGGATTGAGATCCCGCCAGTTTTGCCTTTCCTCCATGATCTCAGCTATCAACGGGCGCACTCAGGACATTTGAATGCCTTTGCCCCCACAACACGGCACTGTCTACATCTTCCTAGCTGCCCAAACTCTCTCCTCATTATGGGATCTGATGTCACACACAAGTTGCCGAATTCTGCCTAGCAACCCTGGAACTACACTGACCACAATACTTTGCAGAGTGTGACTCCGCCCCTCACAGGAAGGAAAGCCCAATAACCGCCGCCCATCACCCCAAGACCCCAGAGACATTCCTCTATTATGTTCTCACGGAAGCCCTACAGCCTGCTCGGTCCGCAAACTATGGTTTAACCTCACAGACAGGCACATGCTACATGCACGCCATTCAAGAAGTGCCTGGAGAGTCTCTCTTCAGCAGCGGCATAGCCTGAGACACACCAAAGCCTGCCATCTGCGACTCTCTTCCATATACCACATGACATGACAACCTACCGAAGGGAACTGATGCTACAAACCCTATCTACGCGGCATACAATCCACGCCTTCCACCCAACAAGTGAGGAGATCCGCTGCTCAAGTTCCAGACATCAGATACCCATATATGGGTCAGTGCAGACACCACCCGCATAAACTGCATGTCTCTCCCTTTTACCCTCATCAAACGACAACGGTAGTATCCCGACTCCTCCACTGTCTATTTGTTACCATTTGTGTTGTAGGTTCCAGTTTGATCACCTATTGTTGAATTCACTTTTGTACTACTTACTCTGTGACCTCATGCTCCACACTTCCAACATCCATGCCCGCCACTCCTTACACCTTCCCTATACCCCCACCTTAAAAGGTCACTGGACATACCATCCCCTCCACCCTCCCTGGAAAGTCAACTTTCTATCGGGACTCAATGTCGGGCTCTGCCGCACCGTCCGGGGTTTATCCACTTGACTAATCATTTCAGACCCTCTCCCATTCACAGCAAGGTCCCTATAGGGGTGAATGGAGCTTGGGTCAATCTTCGATGGTGTAGGCATAGCCTCCATGTATTCACCGATCTTCACATTCATAATTCATTATTGCACTGAACAGCACTTGCCCTCGCAATTGCTATGCTCACCGCTTTCAATGAGTTCTGACAATTTTATATGGTTGACTGTTAGCACAACATACCCACCGACCACTCTAGCATATTTCCATTCCTGTCTCAATTCACAACTGTTTTACAGCTCTACCAATGAGACATGTATTCTTCTTATATTATGATTGATTAGCCAATGCTCTGTACCTGCCTTTTCAACTGTCATGTTTTGCATATCGACTTGTATATTGCATATTGCCTGTTTACCTGAAAAAACTTAATAAAACTTTCTTGACAAAAAAAAAAAGAAATATTCCTTTAAATATCGTGCCTGGTGGGGGGGTGTCTATAGCATGCCTGTAAAGTGGCGCATTTTTCCCATGTTTAGAAAAGTACCGCAGCAATATGACATTTCTAAAGGAAAAATTGTCATTTAAAACTGATTACGGCTGTAATGAATTGTCGGGTCTTGGCAACATATATAAAACTCATAAAAAAAAAGAGCATGGGTCCCCCCAGTCCATTACCAGGCCCTTTGGGTCTGGTATGAATATTAAGAGGAACCCCGAGCCAAAAATGTTTTTAAAAATTGCGTGGGGGTCCCCCCAAAATCCATACCAGGCCCTTCAGGTCTGGAATGGAAATTAAGAGGAACCCTGCGCCAAATTTAAAAAAAACAAAAACAGGTCACAAACGGGTGACCCCACCCCCATCTGAAAACACGGGGATAGCCATAGGGAAGTCCCCGTGCATCGGGGGGGGGCAGGGTCCCTTGGTGGCCCCTTCCTCCATTATATAAGAACTGTCACCTGAACAGAAGCATCACACAATGGAAGACTCCCACTGAGGCGGACCGTGCGGAGGACAAAGCGGAGAAGAAGCCGGAAGAGAAGACCGGAGGAAGAAGCGGAGGAAGAAGCGGAGGAAGAAGCGGGGGAAGAAGAAGATAGAGGAAGAAGAACACCGAAGGCAGAAGGAAGACCAGAAGAAAGAAGATGGAAGAAGAAGCGGGGAAAGAAGAAGAAATTAATAAAGGAATTGTCAAAAACCGTCTCTTGTCTTTTTTAACATTTTTGACACTTTTTGTGAAATGGTAGGGGTACATTTGTACCCCATTACCAATTCACACAGGGGGGGCTTCATCTGGGGGTCCCCTTGTTAAAGGGGGCTTCCAGATTCCAATAAGTCCCCCACTCACAGACCCCCACAACCAGGCAAGGGTTGTGGGGATGAGGCCCTTCTCCCCATCAACACGGGGACAAGGTGCTTTGGGTGGGCCGCTACCTCAAAGCACCCTTCCAATGTTGAGGGCATGTGGCCTGGTACGGTTCAGGAGGGGGGGGCGCTCTCTCATCCCCCCTCTTTTCCTGCGGCCTGCCAGGTTGCGTGCTCGGATAAGGGTCTGGTATGGATTTTTGGGGGGACCCCACGCCATTTTTTTAAAAATTTTTGCACGGGGTTCCCCTTAATACCCATACCAGACCTGTAGGGCCTGGTATGAAATTTGGGGGGACCCCCAAGCATTTTCTTTTTTAATTTTGGTTCGGAGTTCCCCTGTGGGGAAATCCCATGCCATTTTTATCAATGAACTTTTATGTGTATTGCCGGACCGACAATTCATTATAGCCGGCACTAGCGCTAGTACTTTTAAATTACTTTTTTCCTTTAGAAATGTCATTTTGCACTCGGACTGTTCTAAACATGGCAAACATGCTCCACTTTATAGGCATACTATAGACACCCCCCAGGTACGAAATTTAAAGGAATATTACACTTTTATTGTTTCACTTTAAGCATTATTAAAATCACTGCTCCCGAAAAAAACGGACGTTTTTAAGACTTTTTTTGCACTGATACATGTCCCCTGGGGCAGGACCCAGGTCCCCAAACACTTTTTATGACAATAACTTGCATATTGACAATTAAAATTAGCACTTTTGATTTCTCCCATAGACTTTTAAAGGGTGTTCCGCGGCTTTCGATTCCCCTATATAGATCTTTAGTGAGACCTAATTTAGAATACTGGGGTAGATTTACTAAAACTGGTGCACTCGGAATCTGGTGCAGTGGTGCATGTCACCCAATCAGCTTATAACTTCAGCTTGTTCAATTAAGCTTTGACAATAAATCCTGTAAGCCAATTGGTTTCTATGCAGAGCTGCACCAGATTTTGCACTCTCCAGGTTTAGTAAATAACCCCAGTGGCGTTGCTAGGACTGCAACCGTTTTGCAGGCCCGGGGGGGTCATGGGGGTTGTAAGCAATTTTTTGCGAGCAATGGATGGTGTTGGCGCTTCAATCATCATGGCATCATGGTTGATACAATGTCAGGGTGATTGAAGCATGTTATTTCTATTATTACATTGTAATATATAATTAAGTGGTTCAACTCACCATAATGTGGATTGCCTGCCACCAGATGTGGATTGCCACTTGCCACGTCACTTGCCACCATTTGCAGATTGTCATGTCACCTGCCACCAGATGTGGATTGTCACTTGCCACGTCATCTGCCACCATTTTCAGATTGTCACGTCACCTGCCACCAGATGTGGATTGTCACTTGCCACTGTCGCCTAGCACCAGATGTGGATGATCGCCTGCCACTACTTGCGGATTGTCACTTGCCATGCCAGCCAGTGCCACCAAATCTGCATTGTCACTGCATTTGTGGCAGGCTGGCAGCACTAGTCCATGTATTTATTAGTGAGGGCAGGAGAGCGATACGGGGCGGGCAGTGAGAGATGATGTAATCTCTCTGCTCCCCACTGCACCTCTGACATTGAAGAGGCCCACGGAGTGGGGGGGAAGAGCAGTGATACGGGGCGGATGGAGAGAGATGATGTAATCTCTGATCGTCCACCTGCTCACTTCTGTCATCCGCCTGCCCGGCTCTCTCATGCAGCCCACCCACCCGCTCTCTCATGCAGCCCACCCACCCACCACACCTTCCGCCCATCTGCAGAGAGGCTACGGCCCGCTGATTGGGCAGGGACCCCTGCGGCAAGGACTCAGGGCTATGGGCCCAAGATTCAGAGCTATAGCCTCAAAAGCCACCCTTTAGTGATGCCACTGGAGACCTCAATTACAAAAAGATATTGATAAGATAGAAGTCCAGAGACGTGTAACAAAAATGGGCAGACTCGATGGACAACTTGGTCTTTTTTCTGCAGTCACATTTCTATGTTTCTATATTTATATATAAAATGCACAGATGAAACTACTGACCATATTCACACACATATACAGTCAGTCAAACAAAAGTAATAATTAAGCATTACTTAATGATTAACTCCACTTTTGTATAAAGAACTCTTCACAAAGGTAAATGTCAAGTTGTGGGCATCCTTGCAACAAAAAGTCATTTTTGGTGAGATAATAAACCCTACGGGTCAATCACTTCTTTAGGAATGCAGAATCTGCAACTTTTCTTATCAGAACCATGAAAGTGCACCAGCTGATTAAAATGAATTAGTCACTCCCATTCAGAATCAGTATCCAAAGGGCAAACAGTGTTATTTTCCAATATTTGCTAAAGAAATAAACTAAAAAGAAAATAAGGCTGTAAATATAAAAACACATAGCGATAAGGGTATTTACAATGAGCTGATTCATGTATATCTAATAAAGTAAAAATAATATATATCACCTTTAAGAATAGTATCATTTGTCACCATGGCCTGATATAGAAGCCAATAGAGCACTATTCATGACCACCAAAGACAGTGTGGTAATTATTTTTTTTCTCGGCAGAAAAGTGTAAGATTGAAATTGTGTGTCTGACTGAGAGCTGTAGGTAAAGAAAAATAGCATTTATTGCTAAGGTCTAATAAACATTGTTTATTGATAACATTAGAAAAAGGTAATTGTGTATAGCATTTCTTGTTCAGAAGAAAAAGGAGAATAGTTGGGACTTTATATGAGGCAGTGACCTGGTAAGGTAAATTGCCTCCATCCCTATCTATATGTAAAAAAAGCAGGGAAAGGGAATTTGCACATTGAATGAAGCACATAGGTATAAAGAATTCAGTTTATTATATAAATTAACATACAAACGCATAATCATGAGTAAGTGTAAATCCAATACAATTATAATAACTGGTCCAATTCATAAAAATGTATATCTATACATACAATATAGATGGATTGCCACATGATTATAAATGATTAATATAAAAAATTATACATACTGACAGATAACAATTGTATTATAGGGACACGGCATATAATAGCTCTATGCATTTTGTGGATTGATCCACTCTTAAGGAGCATGGGCATGAGTTCAATAAAAAATATAATAGAAGGAGATGCTGTATGGTCTGATCCTACCCAAGGAAAAAAGAAAAATCATAAAAAATAAAATAAATAAAACCAAGTATTAAAAAAAACCCACTCTCTACCATACTTACGTGGTTGACTATATAATAAAAGTGTGGCGCTGCTGATCGGGGACCCCCAAAGGGGGGCATTTCCACTGGGAGCTGAGGTGGTGTGAGTGCCCTGCTGTCCAGCAAGAAAATCATCCAGGGAAGACAGATTTCAAGAAATTGAAGTAGTCAGAGTGACCATAAGTGCTGAGACCATCAATGAAGGACTTCTGAAAAAATATATATGTATATATATATATTTTTTATATATTTATAGTATGGCACGTGCAAGGTGTCCTGTGTTCAGGAAAGAACAGAGGGATTGATATAAACGCATCACCAGAAGAAGTTGAATAAAAATCTGTAAGAAGTGAAAGGTGATAAGGATAGAAACGCATCACCAAGAAAAGTTGAATAAAAAAGGTGTAAAAAGTTGAAAAGTGATAAGGATATAAACGTATCACCAAGAAAGGTTGAATAAAACAATCTGCAGTGCAGTGCAACTAGAGGTGAATTCTAATTACTAATTAGACAGTGATCAGTTCATAGGGTCCAGGGATCCAAGGTGATTCATGTAGTGAACCGAAGTGAGCGACGACACACCAGAGTGAATCTGATGTCCCTGGGTGAAGCCTATAAGGACCCGGCCATCACACGCCCACCAACGTCACGTAGGCGTGCACTGCAGGAGGGAGGCATCCTTGGCAGGGTGGAGAACTACCTGTGTCAGTTCCATTATACTCCTCCATCTAGCCACCAGAAGAAGGGGAGGAGGAGCGTCCGCGGCATGCATCGCAGCTCCCGGGAGGGATGGGAGCCAAAGGGCTCCTAAACCAGATCACATGACACACTATATAGAACAGGGGAGGCTGTATATCTAATCAAGGGATGGGAGGTAACAGCCTAAGGGTGTTGGCCCTAGAGAGAGAGGGAATTAAACAAACCAGTAAGTGAGTATAATTACTAGATGTGTAGATGTTATCAGACCTAGCTAAACCTACTACTTGCTTCCATGCCTATATTGCTATAAGAAAAAGGAGAACAGTTGGGACTTTATATGAGGCGGTGACCTGGTAAGGTCAATTGCCTCCATCCTTATCTATATGTCAAAAAGAGGGGAAAGGGTATTGGGACTTTGAATGAAGCATGTAGGTATAAAGAATTCAATTTATTATATAAATTAACATACAAACACATAATCATGAGTAAGTGTATATCCAATACATTTATAATAACGGGTACAATTCATAAAAATTTTTATGTATACATGCAGTATAGACGAGTATATCTGTATACAGGTAAACTGAATTCATTATACCTACATGCTTCATTCAAAGTCCCAATCCCTTTTCCCCTCTTTTTTGACAAATAGATAGGGTTGGAGGCAATTGACCTTACCAGGTCTATCCTTATCACTTTTCACTTCTTATGCCCCGTACACACGGTCGGACTTTGTTCGGACATTCCGACAACAAAATCCTAGGATTTTTTCCGACGGATGTTGGCTCAAACTTGTCTTGCATACACACGGTCACACAAAGTTGTCGGAAAATCCGACCGTGTGTACGGGGCATTACACCTTTTTATTCAACCTCTTCTGGTGATGCATTTATATCCTCATCACTTTTCACTTCTTACACCTTGGCTACCACTAATACTTCTTAGTACTTCAATCCCCCTGTTCTTTACCAAGCACAGAACACCTTGCACATGTCATACTATAAATATATAAAATATATATATATAAATATATATTTTTTCAGAAGTCCTTCATTGATGGTCTCAGCACTTTTGGTCACTCTGACTACTTCAATTTCTTGAAATCTGTCTCCCCTAAATGATTTTCTTGCTGGACAGGAGGCCACTCACACCACTTCAGCTCCCGTTGGAGTTTACTCCCTTCGGGGGTCCCCGATCTACAAGGCCACACCTTTATTATATAGTCAACCTTGTAAGTATGGTAGAGAGTGGGTTTTTATACTTGGTTTTATTTTAATTTTTATGATTTTTCTTTTTTCCCTGGGTAGGATCAGACCATACAGCAACAATATTTTTTATTGAACTCACATGCATGCTCCTTAAGAGTGGATCAATCCACTAAATGCATAGAGCTATTATATGCTGTGTCCCTATGATTCAATTGATATCTGTCAGTATGTATAATTTTTTATATTAATCATTTATAATCATGTGGCAACCCATCTATATTGTATGTATAGATATACATTTTTATAAATTGTGCCAGTTATTATAATTGTATTGGATATACACTTACTCATGATTATGCGTTTGTATGTTATTTTATATAATAAACTAAATTCTTTATACCTACGTGCTTCATTCAAAGTCCCAATCCCCTTCCCCCTCTTTTTTGTTTAAAAGAAACATTAAAGCAGTTGTTTATTTATTTATTTTATTATTTATTTCAGGTACTTATATAGCGCCGTCAATTTACGCAGCGCTTTACATATACATTGTACATTCACATCAGTCCCTACCCTCAAGGAGCTTACAATCTAAGGTCCTTAACTCACATTCATACATACTAGGGACAATTTAGACAGGATCCAATTAACCTACCAGCATGTCTTTGGAGTGTGGGAGGAAACCGGAGTACCCGGAGGAAACCCACACAGGCACAGGGAGAACATGCAAACTCCAGGCAGGTAGTGTTGTGGTTGTTATTTGTTTATTTTTTTACTAGTAGACAACTGATGGAATATTTGACTCAACATAAGAAGTCTACAAAGTATTGGTGTCACTTTTTCATTCAAGGTAAATTGTTCATTGAATATGCTAGTTGCTCTTCAAGGAAAACACATTTTGATGAAATGTATTGCTTAAAATTGAATAGTAAACTATTCTCTATTCTAACTCTGCCCTTTTTTCTTACAGCTTCAATCCATATTTTGACCTTCAATAAATAACAGACCATGCAATAGTCACCACCCAAAACTATTAAAGAAATTAACCCATTTAAGACCAGGCTTTTTTCTGACATTTGTTGTTCATAAGTAAAAATCTGTATTTTTTGCTAGAAAATTACTTAGAAATCCCCAAACAATATATATTTTTTCTTAGCAGAGACATTAGAGAATAAAATGTCAGTCATTGAATTATTTTATGTCACACTATGTTTGAGCAGCAGTCTTTCAAACACAATTGTTTTTATAAAAATACACTTTAATGAATTAAAAAAAAAACAGTAAAGTTAGCTCAATTTTTTTGTAAAATATAAAAGATGATGTTACACCAAGTAAATAGATACCTGACATGTCATGCTTTAAAATTGCAGTACGGTACAGTACTTAAAAATCTCAATAGGTGACGTTTACATTTTTTTACAGGTTACCTGTTTAGAGTTACAGAGGAGGTCTTGCACTAGAATTATTGTTCTCGCTCTGACAATCACAGCAATGCCTCACATGTGTGGTGTGAACAACATTTACATATGTGGGCGTGACTTATGTATGAGTTTACTTCTGCATGCTAGCTCAAAAGGATGGTGTGCTTTACTTTTTTTTGCTAATTTATTTTACTTTTTTTTTTACACTGTCCCTTTAATTTTTTTTTTATCACTTTTATTCCTATTACAATGAATGTAAACATCTCTTGTGATATAGATAAGCATGACCGGTCCTCTTTATTGATAGATCTGGGGTCAAAAAGACCCCAGATCTCTCATTTACCTTTAAAGCAAAATAAACATATTTTGTTTTGACTTCACGAAAAAAAAAAACTGTCAAGCTGCCTAAGGACTTGAAGTGGAGGTTGCTCCAGTCCTCCTAGGGCATAGAGCCAAGTGGGGGCTATCTTGCCCACACTCGGCTTCCTGCCTAACCATCTGCCATATTGGATTGGTTCCAAGCTTACGGAATTAACCGGGAAGCGGTGGGGGGCACCTCTCTCACTGCCTATAAAAGTGATCTTGCAGTAATTGTGCCACCGGGACCACTTTTATCTGAAAGCTGGCCTCCTGACTGAAAAAAGATACCAGGGTTATGGCAGCTAGCTGCTGCCATAACCCCGGTATTTAACATCAAAATAATGATGTACATTTACAGTAAGATGGTCAGCAAGTGGTAATAAAAAATCAGTTCGCTTGCATTGGTATAAACAAATACCATCATTAACTGTGGGACAAAATAGTAATAAAATAGACAAAAATAATAATGTGTTTAATGAAATGCTGCAAAGTACACAGTAATTTGTGACAAATGAGATGGCTGACAGAGGACAATGACTCATTAACAGTATTGTCTGTGGTCTCCCTGCAGTTAGTCTTTCCCACATTACTGATTTGTCATCCATAAAAGTGATCCAACACCGGTGCTGCTCTTAAAATCTTGTTTATTGTAGAAACCACAGTGTACAGGTAAGAATACAGTGAGTTGACACGTTTCAGCCTACATGACTTTAGTCATAACTCATTTATACTGATTTTCCATACCTGATTCTGCATAGTGACTCTGTGTGGAGGTGGCCATTTTGATAGAGACAGGACTTTCCTTCCTTATGTCAGAGTTTTTTGTAAGGAGAATAATAGCCAGCATAGAAGTGATTGCAAAGTTTTTTTTTATTACATACATGTCATACTTATGTGCTCTGTGCAATGGTTTTGCACAGAGCAGCCCTGATCCTCCTCTTCTCAGGTCCCCTGCTGGTGCTCCTGACTCCTCCCCCCTGCCAAGAGTACCCATAGCAAGTTATTTGCTATGAGGGCACTTATGTGTGCTTGCTTCAGAATCTGATATGTGTGTCTATTGACACATTGAGCGTGGCTTGGCCCTGCCCCCCCTCTCCTCACTTGCTGTGATTGACACCAGCAGGAGCTAATGATTTTATTGCTGCCTCTCTGTTCAGTGAGGGAGAGAAACCCGGGAGAGCTGCTGCTCTGGTACACATCTCTGGATCAAGATCAGGAACAGGTAAGTATGGGGGCGGGGTACTAGAGGGGAGCTGCTTGCAGAAGGTTATTTTACCTTACTGCATAGAGAATGCATTAAGGTAAAAAAACTCATACCTTTAGAATCAATTCCTACCCCTTCACTGCCAGGGCCATGTTTATATGAGCCTAAGGCCTCATAAAC
This sequence comes from Aquarana catesbeiana, assembly GCF_042186555.1. NCBI lineage: Eukaryota > Metazoa > Chordata > Amphibia > Anura > Ranidae > Aquarana > Aquarana catesbeiana. Next base: position 615,951,674 of record NC_133325.1, on the reverse strand, counting down.
ACGGACGTTTTAAAAAGGGCTGTAAAGCTAGTAACAACACCTGGAAAAAAAGCAGCGTTAAAAACGCAATTTTATTAGCATTTTGATTTGGCGTCAATGCGTGTTTAACGTCGTTTGTAAGCGCTAACGCTAAGGTGTTTTTTTTTTTTTTTAAATCCCTCTGCGTCTTTCCACTCCCAAGTTACCCACATAAACATTTTTACAGCTTAAAAATGCCGACGCTTAAAAACGTTGGTATAGCGCTAATGCGCCTTTTTGAGCTTTTTTCGGCATCGGCGTCAAAACAGCTCTAGTGCTTTAGCCTCAGAACACGCTGGTCCTTGTTTTTTTGGAGCTTAAAAACGACCATGCCTGTTACAGCTCAAAAACGACATGGTGTGTATGAGCCCATTAAATAACATGGAGTGGCGTTCTTAAGCAGCAAAAAAAGCTAAAAAAATACGCTGTTAAAACGTCCGTGTGTAGGAGGCCTGAAGATTATATGAAACCCCCAAAACATTATATATTTTCTGAATGCAGACATTCTAGAGAATAAAATAGTGGTAGTTTCATTTTTTATTTCACACAATATTACCACAAAGGTCCAGGAGATACAAAATACACTAAAGTTAATTTTAGGGCATACAAACGCTATAAATTATCCAATTTTTTGGTAAAATATAAAAGACGAGGTTGCACAGAGTAAATAGATAACCAACATGTCAACCTTAAATTTGTGCGTGCCTGTAAAATGGCAACAGACTTCAGTACCCTATATTTTCCATAGGTGATGCTTTAAAAGCCCCCTATAAGTCATCTGTTTAGTGTTACGGAGTTTGTCTGGTGCTGTATTAATTGCTCTCACTCCACAGAGCATGGTAATAGGTAACATGTGTAACGCAATCAATGTTTTACAAGCGTAGACTCCTCGATGTTTGCGTTTACATTTGTACATGCATATATGTGGGGGTGGGGATTTTATGTGCTTGGGTATAACTTACATTTTTTACAATAGAAAAAAAATATTTTTTTTACTTAACAGGTCTGCAGATGAGCAAACCAGAGTACATGGTGGGTGGCGTGTGTGGGGTGCCACGTTACCGGGGGTGTGTGGAAGAAATCAAATGGCAGCACAGCCATCGGAATGCTATCACAGGCAGGAGTCTGCTTGTCAGATATACACACAATGTGTTTAAAACCCCACTGCTGTCAGGTCTGTATGACATACAGACTTGGTAGTAAAATGGGTAAAGCAGTGAGCATTCTCCCATACCAGGAAGGGCACTGCTACTTTTCAGGAGTAATTCAAGACATGGGGTACATGTAGGTTTCAGGGCACTGTTTAGGTGCAATTAACATTTCCAAAGGTTTCAATATAACATAGCAAATCTTCAGGTCCACTTTAAAGTATAGAGGAGGATTGATAGTCATGCAAAACAACATGAAAAAATCCAACAAACATTAGAAAATATCAAGCAAATTTTCCCAAGCTAGATTAAACCTGGAACCTGACAAACCAATTAGCTTATATCTAGGTACTGTACTTTGCATGTGGCCATAATAATTTGTGATGTCTTCATGAAAGTTGCCTTGGAACAATGAAGGTCGTGTACAGACGAACACAAAATTGTTGACATTTACAATATATATAGCAGAAGCAAATAAGAGAAAGAGTTCTAAAAAGCATGACTATATCACAAAGACCTCAGAAAAATAATATATTATATTAAATGCAAACCATTTGTGTTCACTACTTCTTTATACGTTACAATGACATGTCATGGTCACATATATGGCTTTCCTAGAATTCCCTTTCCTGATACCAGCAGCACCCATTCAAACATGCAGCAAGAATTATTTTTCTTCTGAGCTAAGATGATACATTTATATGCCGTTTCCATGACATTTGAATGTAAATTGCTGTAGGTTGAAAAAAAGTGTAACAGGAAAATGTAGAGAGCTTTAAATATTCATCTTCTTTTGATTATTCTTCTCATAGTTTGTTTATTCTGTCTATGCAAGTACATTCCTTGTGATTTAATGTTATATTAATAAATGTATATTGTGCTTGAAAATAACAATAAATCATGAGTACATGATCAGAATGTTAATTTAAGGAAAACAATTCACACCAAGCTTAGATGTTAGGAAGAAAGGACTAGGAGAACTTTGTCTCCTTAATATTCTACTAGCAGATTCTTCATTACTAGACACAGGTAGGAAGATGACATAGGCCACATTTAAAGCATGCAGTCTGCTTGTTGTCATGGCTGTATCCTGTATAGTGGGATGAAAGCGTATTTATTTCCAGCAGAGCAGAATCATGCAAGACCAATAGTAGTATGTTGAGAAAAATGAATAAAGATGTAACTAATTGGAGTGTAAAAATGACTGAGCTTTTTGAAAAAATATATTTTTTCACATCAGGACTGAACTAAAACTGAATCATTTGACTCTGCTGTAACTCACAGAGAGATTTAACATTTTTCAATTCTACTTTTAGTATTGGCAAAGGAATTAGGTTAAAAAAACACCTTTTTACTGTATACACATGCTGAATTGCAGTTCAAGACCGGGTGTGGAAATATCAATGCTCAAACTATTCATTGGCTTGATCTAGGTTTTTGTATGTAATGTACTGTTTATATGTGAAACTGGGTTAACAATATATTTCAATACCATATATTTTTATTTGGTCAGCTATACATTATGTAAAGTCAAAATTTTTTTTTTTTTAATTGTATGCTAAATTCCCCATAAGCCATCCCATTATTTCAGCAACACTAAATGCTTGGGTCTAGTACCAGAAACTAGCTTAAAATCAGAAAAATCTTACACAAATCTTGATCCTGCTGTAAATGCACCCTCTTGATTTCTGATATAACTACCAATGGAAAACTGAGCTCATTCAATCATCCAGTCTTGAACCTTTCTATTCCTTCACAAGAATTCTAGACATATGCCAAGTTGGCATTTAGTCGTAATCCTCTCTCTAATATAACACTAACGGAAAGCGTATGAAAACATAATCTCCAGTTAAATATAAGCCGCACAACACCCGACTTATAGCGGCTCCACAGCACAGGGAACATACTCGAATTGGTACAGCAATATGAGCTGTTGTGATATATACAATCCTTGATGCATACACTAGTACCAGACTGGTAGAGACTTAGAAATTGACAGAGCCCACAGGCTTCCAAAACCAACTCACTTTCCAGCAGAGTAACCGCAAGATGTACCAGCGTGCATCCACTTCTACAACGCAAATGAGAAGGTGATGCTTGGCAAAAAACATGCCACGAACCTGCCAGAACCTTTCACTGCAATCACCATCTACATGGAGCTCTCCAAGGCGACCATGGAGAATCGCTGACAATTGATCACTATTACAAAAGCACTCCAAAACCATTGCATATCTCATAAATGTGCATTCCCCACCAAACTGCTGATCACCCATCAAGGTAAAGCCCATGCTGTGTGCACGCTTTCTGCTGGCCTCCAATTACTACGTTCCCGGCGAATACTCCCTGAAGAAATCCCAAGGCCAACTTCTCCTCCTACTCAAATGGAAGCTGACTGGTCCCTTGAGGATGCCTGACATACCCTGCCCACATCTCTGACCCCAACTTGGCATTATGCCAGGTCGAAGCGGAACATTGCCTCTACCAAAGCCTAGCCTTTGGTCCGCTGGCTCTGAATTCCTGGACACTATTGGAGGAAATCCCCCCTGTTGGAATCTTTTAGCAGTAACTCTACACATTGAACTTGTATTGTTCCGGGGTTCCTCCTTTTTATTCACCCTCCCTACTCCACACCAGCCTCAAGTTCTTCAAACTTGCCCTTACATCTCACCTATTTATTTAATCAGCTTGAAACAGATACTCTAGACCTCACTACTCCATGGGTAGCCATTCCTAAAGAGCCCACCACTTGTAAGTTGGCAGTATTTCTCCACCTATAAGTGTCTACACCAACTGCTTTACCATGCCATTGAAACGGATATCCTTAAATGCCAAGGGACTAAACTGTTCACAGAAAAGGGCTATCCACCAAAAAGAAGTATCTAAACAACACACTGACATTATTTTTGTGCAGGAAACATATTGTGCCTTGTCAAAAACCCCTACACTCAGTCTTCCTTGCCTCTGGCCCAAAGAAAAAGAATGGAGTACTGATGGCTGTCTGAGATACCCTTTCATTTCAACACCACCTCACTTATGCTGATCCACATGGGGCAGTAGGAGCCCGACTCCTTCGGGCCTTTACCCTTCTTGGCTATTAGTTTAATAAAGGCTTGTTGTCCTCAGGGAAGATAGCCCCCCCATCATATCCTTTTAAACACTTTATGTAGAGTTGGGGGTAGGAAGCAACAAGTCCATTTTAAGAATTCGCCTGATAGACCATCTGGTCCTAGCGTTTTGTTCCTTGAGTTGCTTTGAGGGGATCTGGAGGGAGTTTGGCCATGTCTAGAAAGTGTTTAGCTTGTATGGTATCTATAGTGTCCGCAGGGTAAAGGGTTGTCTAAAAGGTTTGTAGAATTTTTTTTATCTCTGAGGCCGATGTCGCTGCGTGACCCTGATGGTCTTTTAAGGTTGTAATATGCTTTGGTTTATATGGGCCTTTACAGAGTCTGGAAATAAGTTTTCTGGTTTTGTTGCCATACTTACTGAAGATCTGCGTGGGCAAATTTTATGCATTCTTGCTGTTCTGCCCAAGTGTCAAAGGAGTGCTTGGCTTTGTTCCATGCCTTTTCATCTTCAGGGGAGTTGCTTTGGGTGAGAAGGGCCTGAGCTGTACGTAAGCGGTCTCTTGCCTTTTTATATTGTCTATGGGTGCTGGATTTGTAATAAGAGGCATAGGATATGATTTTGCTCTGTAGAACGGCTTTCCCTGTGTACCATAATAAATTAGGTTGCTGCAGGTAGGAACCGTTTGTGTCAACAAATTCCTCCCAAGCTTCCTGGAGGATTCCCTTCAGTTGTTCGGCTTGCACTAGAAAAGAAGGAAATCTCCATATTGTGGCTATATAAGTAAGAAGAAAGTCGCTGACTTGAACTGAGATCGGTCTGTGATCCGAAATTGTCAGTTCATGGATAGTGGCTTCTCTGATGTGTGGTAATAGGGAGGGGGAAATAAAAAGATAGTCCAGTCTGGCAAAGAATTTGTGAGGAGAGGAGAAAAAGTAGTATTCTTTGTCTGTGGGGTGGGAAGACGCCAAAGGTCTGTTAATTTGGCTCCTGGTGTGGATTGTTCTAGGATTGAGGGGCAGCCGGCTGGGGCTTGTGAGGCAGAGATACCGCAAGATGATCTATCTTCCTTGTTTCTCAGTACCATATTAAAGTTTCCTCCTATTAGATGGGGGTATTGGGGGTTTTTCAGGATTCATCTAGTGGCTTCTTGGAAAAAGGCTGCTGGGGGGAGTTAGGGGCATAAATGTTGGTAATTAACATTTCCTTGCTCTGGAATTTGAGGTGAGCTGTGACCATTCGTCCGGAATCGTAAATGGCCACCATAAGAGGTCATAGACTAGACATTTATGCTGTAGAATAACTACTCCAGCTTTTCTCACTAGCACTGCTAAGCCAATTACCTGACCTACCCATAGTTTCTGGAGGCAGTGGTAATCTTTGGGGGACAGGTGTGTTTCCTGTAGGAGGGCTATATCTTTTTTTAGACGTTTAAATGTCTTAGAATCTTCATGCGTTTAGATGGGGAATGTAGGCCCTTGATGTTCCAAGGGACTATTCACATAAAAGTGTATGTGGATGGTGTAGTTGAATGGCTCTAAGGTCTTTATGGCATTGTGTATGAAAAAAATGAGACTCAGTTTGACGGAAGATGGTGATGGTGAGAAGGGGAGTGAACATGGATCGAGCCCTGCAGGAGGTATTGAGAGAGGGGAAGAGGAGAGCATAAATTGTTAATTGCAAAACAAGGCATAGCTACAGCTCCAACATTTTAGTCGCTTGGGGGGATCCTTCCTGGGGCTGTGTTGCTCCCTTGGTCCTGTAAAGGAATTTTCTGTGTGTGTAGCTGAGTTTCCCGAGTTTTGTAATTGTGTGGGCGAATGTATGTTTCTGCCTCCGCAGCAGTGTTGAAGGTGAGTTGGTCACCATTCGGGGGTTGCAGATGCAGAATGGCAGAGTACGCAAGTGTGAAGCAGAGGCCTTGTTTAAAAAGATCAGTGCATATGGGTTGGAATTCCTGAAGACCTCAGCTGAGTAATCAGTGAAGATTAGCAGGTTATGACCATCAATTTTAACTGTGCGAGACTGAAGGATAGCTAACCTGTCAGCATAGTTAAGATATTTGACAATCACTGGTCTGGGTGACTTACGGTTGGAGTCTGACACACCTATTCTGTGTGCTCATTTGGTCACACATTGGTCTGAAAGGCACATAGATTCTGGTAAGCGAGATGCACAGAGATGTAGCAGGGTGCGTGCTTAATATGATTCAGGTAGACCAATAATCCAGAGATTGTTTCTATGCAATCTGTTTTCCAGGTTTTCCAGTTTTTCCTGTATAATGGCATGTATTTGGGAGTGTTGCTGGAGGGTACCGTTATTATGGTATACCTCGTCTTCCAGGGCTGAGATGCGACACTCTGCCTCTGGTATTCTGCAGGCTTGGTCTCCTAGCTCCTTGCAGAACTGCTTAATGCCCATGTCCACAGCTGTATCTACTGACATGGTGATAGTTGGGAGGATAAGGGCTGCCACTGCCCTGGCTATATTCTGGTAGGAGTCAGGCTGAGGAGTCCCCAGCAGCTCTGGTGGGAGCATGTCCACATTCTATAGCTCCAGAGCATGTTCTGCAGCCATCTTGGTTCCCTCTGAAGGAGGATTAGGCATCCCAGCACTGGGGGGGCAGTGAACCGGAGCGGGTACTTGTAAGATACCGCTACATAGCGAGGGAGGTTCGGTCCACTGTGTCCGATTGGAGGAGCCATTGCCGGTATTGTATAAGGAAAAAAGCCAGGCTGTAACGGAGCCACTGTGTCCCGCTGCCCTGACATATGCCCCTGAAACCAAAAGTTCTATTGCTGATTTTAACTACCAGTGTAGTTGGAAAAAATAGTCGCTAGAAAACATATGCAGTTAGAAAAGTTTGTAGCTATGTGGTCACAGTGGCTACAAAGTTCAAGTGTAAAAGTTCAAGTGTGAAATGCTTGTTGCTAACCTTTTGTCTTCAACTCTGTTTTGCTGGGGCTTTTATAACCTTCTACCCCCCCCCCCATCCCTATCCTCCCCTCCCCCTTAATTTTCTATTTTTAACTTTGGTTTAATAAACATGTTGTAATAAATATTTTTTATATCATGCAATTGTTTGTTGCTGTTGACCACTTAAAGCATACCGTATTTAAAGTCCCATTTTTTTGTATGGTTAGTCTAGGTACTTTTGTGCAGGGATGATGCCTCCAGTGGTGGTCTTTTCAAAGTATTGATTTTTTCCTCCTCAATTTCTGCAACTACTGCTCAAAACTGCATCCCTCTTTCTTTTTTTTATTTAAATATCATCCTAATAATCTTACTAAGGAATAGATTATAAGATGAGTACAGTATGTACCATGATATACTGTAGTATATTTGAATTGTAAAGTTATTTCTATTTAGGATAATATAATTGTGCGTAGTAATCAGTAGCAGCTTGTAGCACTATGTGATCAGATTTAGCATCAGGCAGTGCCAATATATTACCATGGCAACTAATAAACATGCATAAATGCAGCTATTGTCACTAGACTTTATACCCTAACGAAGTCACCTGACCAGTAATGTAATGTGTGAGTGGAGCTAGTGACATCACTTCCGAGCATGTGCAGACTGGAAGTATGGTGAGAAGGTGCTATTTTTTTGGGTTGATGAATGCTCAATGTTGTTTTAATCTTGTGAGTGCATAAGTGGATTTTTAATAAAAGATTTGTTATTTTACACTGGGTGTGATATGAATTCTCTCCCCTTCTTTTGAGCCATAATATTTGGTCTCTTAAAGGAACCTGAAGTGCAAAGTAGCTATATAAGGCTGGAGGAGGAGTTGCAAAGTTTGAGCTCTGAGAAGCAAATGGCCTAGTGTGTCTCCCCAAGGTTACTTAAGGTGGGAAGTAGCTGCTAAGAGCCAGGGGCAGAGTTCCAAAGAATCCAAGAATAAAGCGCAATAGACCTCTTTGTGTGTGGGCCCAACATAGAAGGTAAGCCTGCATTGTAGCTATTGGTGGAGTTTGGACACTGGGGTTTGGACCTTATTTGAACATGTGAATATAAGTCATTAATCACTTTAAAGCTTTGGGACACTTGAATGCACATTGCATGAACTTTTATATTTAAATGGACTTTAGTTTTTTCTTTTGTCTTTTTGAATTTTTGATTGTTTGTGTGTTTTTTCTATTTGGTATTTTGATGTATAATTTAGCACTGTTTATTCCACTTTATGGTGAGACACATTTATATCTACCAGTTTATGATATTGCTAGGGTTGCACTTGCACATATACATATACTGACAGGTGTATCTATGTGGATGTTTTATTGATTGGGTGTGCACAAAATTTGACAGCGCACCACTGCTACATACTACAAATCCAGGGACAAGTCACATTCAGGCTTTTTATTCTACAGCTATGAGAAACTACAGTTCCCATCATGCATTGCTGTAGAGTGAGAAGGAAGGAAGGGAATTGTAGTTAACTGGGCTTGACTGTGGGCAGGTACATTAAGCAGGTGCATCTCCACTGGCACCTTTCCCTCCCCACTCAAACATGCATGGATTACCCCCATACTTAAAAAAACCCTCACTGGACCCCACCTGTTTGAATAACTTAAGACCCATCTCTCTTCTCTCGTTGGCTTCCAAGCTTCTTGAACGCCTTGTCCACAACCGTATGAGTTGCTACCTCACTGACAACAACCTTTTAAATCTCTACAGTCTGGGCACAACATTCCATTGAAACTGCCTAGAGATGGGCAAAACACCCCCTGTTCGGTTCACAGCAGAACTTTTCCCAAAGAGGAAAGGTTCTGACCCGAATGGCAGACCCATTGAAGTCTACGGGAGCTGAACAGGAAAAATCCAAAGTACCTATTTTAAAGGCTTATATGTGGGGATGAGCCGAACACCCCCCGGTTCGGTTCGCACCAGAACCTGCGAACAGACCAAAAATTTGCACGAACGTTAGAACCCCAGTGAGGTCTATGGGACTCGAATGTTCAAAATCAAAAGTGCTAATTTTAAAGGCTAATTTGCATGGTATTGTCCTAAAAAGGGTTTGGGGACCCGGATCCTGCCCCAGGGGACATATGTCAATGCAAAAAAAGTTTTAAAAACGGCAGTTTTTTCAGAAACAGTGATTTTAATGTTGCTTAAAATAAAAAAAAAAAAAAGTGAAATATTCCTTTAAATATCATACCTGGGGGGTGTCTATAGTATGCCTGTAAAGTGGCATGTGTTTCCCGTGCTTAGAACAGTCCCTGCACAAAATGACATTTTTAAAGAAATAAAAGTCATTTAAAACTGCTTGAGGCTTTAATGTAATGTTGGGTCCTGGCAATATGGATGAAAATCAGTGAGACAAACGGCATGGGTACCCCCCGGTCCATTACCAGGCCCTTTGGGTCTTGTATGGATATTAAGGGGAACCCCGCACCCAAATTAAAAAAAGGAAAGGTGTGGGGCCACCAGGCCCTATATACTCTGAACAGCAGTATACAGGCGGTGCAAACAAGACAGGGACTGTAGGTTTGTTGTTAAGTAGAATCTGTTTGTAATTTTGAACTGGTACATTTTTAACATGTTTAGCTCCAGCCAAAAAATCAATTTTAAGCTTTTTGGAAAACATAGGGAAGGGTTATCACCCCTGTGACATCTGTGCTCCTCTTCAGAAGATTTCACCTAACTTTTTATCCCAATGACAAATGTTTTTTGAAAATTTTGGGTTTTTAGTGAAACAAGGATTGGTGATAAAGCATCAATGGAAAGGAGAAACGTTTTTCCCATATTAACTCTTACAGGAGAGAATTTCCCTTCCTAGGGGTAGATTTCATCTCACTTCCTGTTGTCTCCTTTCATTTGCAAGTAGGAGTCGTTTGTAAGTTGGATGTTTGAAAGTAGGGGCCTGCACTATATACTCAGCAGAAATTTGGGCCTTAGGTGTTGGTGTTGCCACAACACTGTAAGCCCTCACAGGGCCCTACTATGAAATATTAGATCAAGAATTGTAATTACATGCCCCTGTTGAACAGGGGCAGAAAAGTTGGGCCTTTGGTGGTGGTGGTGCTGGTGCCACAACACTGTAAGTCCTCACAGTTACTCTTGGTTGGCGCTGGAATGGGCCCTGCTGTGAAATATTATATCAAGAATTGTAATTACATGCCCCTGTTGAACAGGGCCAGAAAAATTGGGCCTTTGATGGTGGTGGTGGTGGTGCTGGTGCCACAACACTGTAAGTCCTCACAGTTACTCTTGGTGGGCGCAGAAACGGGCCCTGCTGTGAAATTTTAGTTCAAGAATTCTAATTACATGTCCCTGTTGAACAGGGGCAGAAAAACTGGGCCTTAGGCACTGGTGCTGGTGCCACAACACTGCAAACCCTCACAGATACTCTAGTTGGAGTGCAGGAACTTGCCCTGCTGCAAAGAATTGCATCAAAAATTGTAATTACACCCCCCCCCCGTTAAACAGGGGCTGAAAAATTGGGCCTTAGGCACTGGGGCTGGTGCCACAACACTGCAACCTCTCACAAATACTCTAGTTGGAGCACAGGAACTAGCCCTGCTGCAAAGAATTGCATCAACAATTGTAATTACATGCCCCTGTTAAACAGGGGCTGAAAAATTGGGCCTTAGGCACTGGTGGTGGCGCCCAGAACCAAAAATGTTCTTACAAGCTATCAGCATGATCATTGAGGAGGAAGAAGATAATTACTCAGCACAACAGGATAGTCACTCAGCATCAGCATAGGCAGTCTTTGAAGGGATCTGACATTTAAAAAAAATTATTTGGTTACATCAGCATCAGGTGCTTGGTAGCCGGTGGTGATCCAAGACTGATTCATTTTTATTAAGGTCAGTCGATCAACCGAGTCGGTGGACAGATGCACCCTGTGATCGGTTACAAAGCCTCCAGCAGCACTGAATGTGCATACCAAAAGAACGCTGGATGCAGGACAGGCCAGTAGCTCAATTGCATACTGTGCAAGCTCTGGTCAGTGATCCATCCTCAAGACCCAGTAACCCAGAGGATTTTCGGTGGGAAAGGTGTCCAAGTCAGATCTTGCCCCTAGGTATTCCTGCACCATGTAAAACAGACGCTGGCGATGGTTGCTTAACCGATCATACTTTGGGGCTGTGGACTAAAAAATTGTCTAAACACATCGGTCAGACTGCCACCTTCTCCACCGCTCCTTCTTTGACTGACCAAAGCCTCAGCAACACGTTGTCCAGGAACAGGAGTTTGTAACCTCCCAATCTCTGGGAACGCGTTGCACAGACCTTTCTGCAAGGCCTCCTGCATCCTTCCCAGCTGCCAGCAGAGTCACCCAATGTGCCGTGAAACTTAGGTAACGTCCCTGTCCATGCCTGCTGGACCATGAGTCAGCAGTAATATGCACCTTACTGCTGACTGCCCTGTCCAGCGAGGCAAAGACATTGCCTTCCACATGCCGGTAGAGAGCCGGAATCACCTTCCGTGAGAAAAAGTGGCATTTGGGAACCTGCCACTGACGAACCGCACATTCCACAAACTCACGAAAGGGGGCAGAGTCTACCAACTGAAAAGGTAGCAGTTGAAGTGCTAGCAATTTTGCCAAGCTAGCATTCAACCGCTGGGCATGTGGATGGCTGAGAGCGAACTTCTTTCTGCGGTGCAGCACCTGAGGCAGGGAAATTTGCCTGGTACAATCTGACGTCGGTGTACTGGTAGGAGAGTGCCGCAAGTACTTGGCTGTGACACACCTAATTCTACACCTTCACTCCTCTCAGTGCAGGTCTCAGAGAGGCCTGAAGGTATAGTGGGTTGGAGATCCCAGCTGATGAGGAGCAAGGAGAGGTCCTCTTTGTTCTTTGGTGTGGGTCTTTTAGGTACGCTTGCCAACGAACTGCATGGCAGGTCAACATATGTCTGGTCAAGCATGTGGTGCCCAAGCGGGAGATGTTTTGGCCACGCGAGATACGCTTGAGACATATGTTGCAAATAGCAGCGGTGGGATCTGATACACTCGTCTCAAAAAGGCCCACACCAAAGAACTTTTGGAATAACGCACAGAGACAGCAGCGCCCTGCACATGCAGAGCTCTGAGGTGTGATGCAGTCAGTGTGCTGCCCTTAGGCTGGCCCATGGAGGGCAACCTGCCTCGTTGGTGATGTGCCTCCTCCTCCTCCTCCTCTCTCCTATCAGGAACCCACGTTGAGTCAGTGACCTCATCATCCCCTCACTCCTCATCACTGGAGCAAAGCTGGCAGTATGCTGCAGCAGGGGGAACATAAATGCCAGATTGCTGTCCTTCTTGGGCACCCCCTCTGTCCGTGCACATGTTACTGCCTTCATCTAGCTCAGTATCATCATCAGAGCCTTCAAAACGCTGGGCATCCCCCTGAAGCATGTACCCAACACTGTGGTTAAACATTTCAAGGGACTCCTCAGGAGGACATGGTGGGGCTAGAGAAGGAGTAACTGATGCCATTGAGCTAAGGGGAGGGGCTGCGTTGGCAGCTGTTTTGCCAGACAAAGTACCCTGAGACTGGGTGAGAGAGGATGAGGAGGATGAGGACGGCTTGGTCATCCACTCGACCAAGTCTTTCGCATGTTGCGACTCAACACGGCCAGCTGCTGAAAAAAAAGGCCAAACGTGTCCCACGGCTACGTGCTGATGAGGATGCACCGTGTCCACAACCAGCACTGTTGCCTCTAGACACAGAGCCTGCTTGCCCTCTTTTATTGGCTTGTGACTGTCTGCCTCTCCTTGTTGGCCTTCCAAACATACTATTAGCCTGGAGTGAGCTGCACAAAACTGTGATATATATATATATATTAGGGATGAGCCAAACACCCCCCTGTTCGGTTCGCACCAGAACTTGCGAACAGGCAAAAAATTTGTTTGAACACGCGAACATCGTTAAAGTCTATGGGACACGAACATGAATAATCAAGTGCTAATTTTAAAGGCTTATATGCAAGTTATTGTCATAAAAAGTGTTTGGGGACCTGGGTCCTGCCCCAGGGGACAAGGATCAATGCAAAAAAAAGTTTCAAAAACGGCCGTTTTTTCGGGAGCAGTGATTTTAATAATGCTTAAAGTGGAACAATAAAAGTGTAATATCCCTTTAAATTTCGTACCTGGGGGGGTGTCTATAGTATGCCTGTAAAGGGGCGCATGTTTCCCGTGTTTAGAACAGTCTGACAGCAAAATGACATTTCAAAGGAAAAAAAGTCACTTAAAACTACTCGTGGCTATTAATGAATTGCCAGTCCGACAATACACATAAAAGTTCATTAATAAAAACGGCATGGGAATTCCCCACAGGGGAACCCCGAACCAAAATTTAAAAAAAAAATGACGTGGGGGGGGTCCCCCTAAATTCCATACCAGGCCCCTCAGGTCTGGTATGGATATTAAGGGGAACCCTGGCCAAAATTAAAACAAAAAAAATGGCGTGGGGTCCCCCTCAAAATCTATACTAGACCCTTCAGGTATGGTATGGATTTTAAGGGGAACCCCGCATCAAAATTTAAAAGAAAAACGGCGTGGGGTCCCCCCAAAAATCCATACCAGACCCTTATCCGAACACGCAACCTGGCAGGCCGCAGGAAAAGAGGGGGGATGAGAGAGTGCCCCCCCTCCTGAACCGTACCAGGCCACATGCCCTCAACATTGGGAGAGTGCTTTGGGGCAGCCCCCAAAACACCTTGTCCCCATGTTGATGAGGACAAGGGCCTCATCCCCACAACCCTGGCTGGTGGTTGTGGGGGTCTGCAGGCGGGGGGCTTATCGGAATTTGGAAGCCCCCTTTAACAAGGGGACCCCCAGATCCCGGCCCTCCCCCCTGTGTGAAATGGTAAGGGGGTACAAAAGTACCCCCACCATTTCACAAAAAAACTGTCAAAAATGTTAAAAATGACAAGAGACAGTTTTTGACAATTCCTTTATTTAAATGGTTCTTCTTTCTTCTTTCTTCTATCTTCTATCTTCCTTCAGTTTCTTTCTCCATCTTCTTCTTCTGGTTCTTCTGGTTCTTCCTCTGGTGTTCTCATCTGGCATCTTCCTCCGCGGCGTCGGCATCTTCTTCCCTTCCTCTCCTCGGCCCGCTCCACATCCATGATGGCATGGAGGGAGGCTCCCACTGTGTGACGCTTCTCTCTTCATCTTCTTCTCTTCATCTTCTTCTCTTCATTTTCTTCTCTTCATCTTCTTTTCGGGCCGCTCCTCATCCATGATGGCATAAAGAGAGGCTCCCACTGTGTGACACTTCTCCTCTTCTGATGGTTCTTAAATAACGGGGGGGGCGGGGCCATCCTCTGACGCACGATGACTTGACGGGACTTCAATGAGCCTACACAAGCACCTGGCTGCAGGTAGCTTTACTGTAGGTGAGATTGTGCAGGGTACACAGTACAGTAACTGGAAATACGTCAAGAGCCTACACAAGCACCTGGCTGCAGGTAGCTATACTGTAGGTGAGACTGTGCGGGGTACACAGTACAGTAACTGGAAATACTTCAATGAGCCTACACAAGCACGTGGCTGCAGGTAGCTTTACTGTAGGTGAGACTATGCAAGGTACACAGTACAGTAGCTGGAACTACTTCAATGAGCCTACACAAGCACCTGGCTGCAGGTTGCTATACTGTAGGTGAGACTGTGCAGGGTACACAGTATAGTAGCTGGAAATACTTCAATGAGCCTACACAAGCACCTGGCTGCAGGTTGCTATACTGTAGGTCAGACTGTGCAGGGTACACAGTAAAGTAGCTGGAAATACTTCAATGAGCCTACACAAGCACCTGGCTGCAGGTTGCTATACTGTAGGTCAGACTGCAGGGTACACAGTACAGTATCTGGAAATACTTCAATGAGCCTACACAAGCACCTGGCTGCAGGTTGCTATACTGTAGGTGAGATTAGCTGGAAATACTTCAATGAGCCTACACAAGCACCTGGTTGCAGGTTGCTATACTGTAGGTCAGACTGTGCAGGGTACACAGTACAGTAGCTGGAAATACTTCAATGAGCCTACACAAGCACCTGGCTGCAGGTTGCTATGCTGTAGGTTAGACTGTGCAGGGTACACAGTAAAGTAGCTGGAAATACTTCAATGAGCCTACACAAGCACCTGGCTGCAGGTTGCTATGCTGTAGGTTAGACTGTGCAGGGTACACAGTACAGTAGCTGGAAATACTTCAATGAGCCTACATAAGCACCTGGTTGCAGGTTGCTATATTGTAGGTGAGATTGTGCAAGGTACACAGTAAAGTAGCTGGAAATACTTCAATGAGCCTACACAAGCACTAGGCTGCAGGTTGCTATACTGTAAGTCAGACTGTGCAGGGTACACAGTAAAGTAGCTGGAAATACTTCAATGAGCCTACACAAGCACCTGGCTGCAGGTTGCTATACTGTAGGTCAGACTGTGCAGGGTACACAGTACAGTAGCTGGAAATACTTCAGTGAGCCTACACAAGCACCTGGCTGCAGGTTGCTATACTGTAGGTGAGACTGTGCAGGGTACACAGTACAGTAGCTGGAAATACTTCAATGAGCCAACACAAGCACCTGGATGCAGGTTGCTATACTGTAGGTCAGTCTGTGCAGGGTACACAGTACAGTAGCTGGAAATACTTCAATGAGCCTACACAAGCACCTGGCTGCAGGTTGCTATACTGTAGGTGAGACTGTGCAGGGTACAAATACGGTAGCTGGAAATACTGTAAAAACACCTGCCTGCCTGTGATTATTTTTTCACGTGCAGTGATTTTAATGATTCTTAAAGTGCGACAATAAAAGTTAAAAATGCCTTTAAATATAGTGCCTGGGGGTCCCCTTAGTCTGCCTATAAAGTGGCACATCTGAAGCATGCATAGAACATGCTGCAGCAAAAATGAAATTTCTAAAGAAAAAAGTCAAATTACATTTAAATTGACTTGTGGTTGCAATTGCTGGCACCCAGCTATTTACAAAAAATAAAGAAAAAAACATCAAACCCTTCAGGTCTGGCATGGATTTAGGAGGTAACCCAATGGCAATTTTTTTTTTTTAAAAGCGTGGGATCCCCCCATAATCCATACCAGACCCTTATCTGAGCACACAGCCTGGCAGGTCAGAAAAGGGGGGCTGACGAGTGAGTGCCCCCCTCCTGAACCATAGCAGGCCACATGTCCTCAACATGGGGGGGTTCTTTGGAGTGGGGGGCTCCCCCCATCCCAAAGCACCTTGTCCCAATGTTGATGGAGACAAGGGACTCTTCCCCACAACCACAGCCAAGGGTTGTAGAGGTCTACGGGCAGGGGGCTTATCAGAATCTGGAAGCCCCCTTTAAGAAGGGGGCCCTAAGATCTTGCCCCCCTATGTGAATGAGTATAGGGGAACCTATTCACTAAAAAAGTGTCAAAAAGTAACAATAACACAGAGAGAGTTTATGACAATTTCTTAATTAAAAAAATTAAAAACAGTGTCCCCCCATGTAAATCCATCATCAATCACGCCACCTGCCACACCTAGAAAAGAAAAAAAAACACTTCACACTCATTGACGGCTGACCGCTGAATGCTTCCTCCACCGTTTGACAGTTCTTATATACTGTAGTGTAAGGAAGATAGGGGGCGCTAGATACCATATTATTCAAGTGCTCTAAATAAATAAATAAATCTCCTGCATTACCAAAAAAATGGAA
The DNA here is from genome assembly GCF_042186555.1 of Aquarana catesbeiana. Classification (NCBI taxonomy): domain Eukaryota; kingdom Metazoa; phylum Chordata; class Amphibia; order Anura; family Ranidae; genus Aquarana; species Aquarana catesbeiana. The sequence continues at coordinate 615,934,813 of NC_133325.1, read as the reverse complement.
ATGTAAGAAAGCTAGGGGGCGCTAGATACCATACTATTCAAGTGCTTTAAATAAATAAATATCCTGCATTACCAAAAAAATGAAAAACATAATAATGACAAATCATAATTAGATTACACATTGGAGTGCCCACAATAGTGAAACAAATATATAGTGATTGATTGTCCACATAAAAAAGTGTTTTGAAGTGGTTGAAATGATATCTTTCAATAATATCCCAATCTTGTTGCTGTAAACGAAAGGTTTTCCATCACCAAAGGAAAATAAGAAAAAGGAAAACACCTCGAAGTAGTAGATATCTGCTTACCAGATACCAATGACTCCTTTAGTTAAAAAGAGAGTCACTAGCGCTTGTGCAGGGTTGTGCCTGCTCACATGGATGGCCGGACTGTGGTTGGTATTATAGGTATGGATCGTTCCCGTCAAGCTCATTCAAGATAGGATAAGGATACATAGGAAACAAAAACAGTCTCCATAACGTAAAACCATTTATTAAAACAGTAAACAAATTAAAAAGCCAAATGGCCGCTTACATTGGTGGGTGCCTACCCGGCACTGGGGCTGCTTGCATGTCAGGGTGACTTCACAGTCAGAAAAAGCCTTTCATGTCTCCTCCACGCTGGCGTGCGTTCCAGCTTACACAGGGGGGCAGCCAAAGGATCCGGATGTTGTTGGGTGATAGGACATGTGACCACGTACCGCTCCAAGACTATGGTTACTATGCCAACAACCGCAATCAGTACCCATCAAGGCCCCCAAGGGGAAACTTTAGAGGTAATTTTAGAGGGAGACCAGTACACAACCCCTATCCACACCAGGGAGGGGGGGAATGGAGGGACTGGAAAGAACCATACAGAATCCCTTCCAACTCACAACAAAACTATATAGAAAGAGTAGAAAGAGAGGAAGAAGAGGCAGAGGGAGAAAGAAAAAGGAAGAGAAACAACTAAAAGCAGGATTATTCAATTTAACCACCATAGAATTTTCGGAGGCAGAATTGGAAGTCTTGGCACAGGGACTAAAATTTGCGCCAAATAAGAACATAGATAAGTTCAATCTGTTCGTAGATATTGAGAAATATATAAGGAAACTAAATATCAGGAAACATTTTGCAGGGCAAACCAGCAACACTAGGATTCAGGAAATAACAGACCCTTTTGTACACAGTAATTTGAAAAATAATTCGGTGTTCAATCCCCAAAAGGGTTCCCACCACCACATAGAAGTATTCAAGAGTATGGTCCAAGATGAAGTACGACAGATTGAAATATCACAACATAGAAACAACCAGAGAATATGGGAGGGAATAAAAAAACTGGAAGAGAACAAACAGATAGTGGTGAGACCTGCTGACAAGGGGGGAGGTTTGGTAATACTAACCAAAGAAAACTATAATACAGAACTAAGGAGACAGTTGAATGACACCTCAACGTATAAAAAGCTTAAAAGTAACCCTACCCCACAACTGAAACAACAACTATTAGATTGGATTAACCAAGGTACCAGTAAACAAATATTAACTCAGAAAGAAGCAGATTATTTGAACCTAACTACACCCAGAATTCCGGTACTCTACATAGTACCAAAAATACATAAAGATAAGGTAAACCCACCAGGCCGTCCAATAGTGAGTGGGATTGGCTCTCTGTACTCTAGGGTGGGGGAATACCTCGACACTTTCCTCCAGCCTCTAGTCCCACAGAGCCAATCCCATCTCAAAGATAGTCGAGAACTAATTACACTGTTACAATCCACCATCATCACGGACCAAACCTTACTAGTAACAATAGACATCGAGTCTTTGTACACAAACCTTCGTCAAACAGATGTGTTAGAAGCAGTGAGGTGGGCTCTCACCAACCAATCCACCCTGAAAAAATCACAAATCAAATTTTTGATTAAAGGATTATCTATGGCCATGGGGAATAATTATTTCTGGGCATTAAACGAATACTACAATCAAATTGGCGGTGTAGCCATGGGAGCCCGCTATGCACCTAGCGTGGCGAATATTACGTTAAATAAATGGGAATCAGAGACCATTTTCAAAAACAGACCTCACTCACTTCTTCTGTATAAAAGATACATAGATGACGTGATGATTCTGTGGGAGGGAACCAAAGAAAGTTTTAACAAGTTTTTGGAGAGTATGAATATGAATAAGTACAATCTAAAGTTCACAGTGGAGTACAGTTTGGCCACGGTGAATTATTTGGATCTAACACTCTTCAAACAAGGTGATCATATTAGTACAAAGACTTTTTTTAAAGAAACTGACCATAACGCATATGTCCCTACACACAGCTGTCACCATCCGCAATGGATAGGAGCTGTACCGAAAGGGCAATATATGCGTATACGGCGAAATTGTGCTAATATCTTGGATTATTTCACACAAGCAGCAATTCTCACCACTAGATTTAAAGAAAAGGGATACCCCGCCCATATCTTGACAAAATTGGTCTCACAGGTGGCAAATATGGACAGACAGTCCCTATTGGTCCCTAAACCAAAAAAAGAATATAAGGGAGACTGTGCGTTCATATCGGGCTTTCATCGCCAATATAAAACAGTAGAAGGTATCTTCAAAAAATTCTGGCCTATCCTACTCAAAGATAAAGATCTCCAGTCTTCCCTGCCCAATAAACCTAAGTTTATCTACCGAAGAGCCCCTACTCTTAGGAATCGCTTGGCTCCAAACGTACCAGATCCCCCCGGGAAACCTCCCACTTTTCTGGATGGTTCTGGTTTTCACTATTGCACTAGATGCAATGCTTGTAAAATAACCAGAAAACCAGGTACCAAGAAAAAGAAGACCCAGTTCCAATCTATAGTAACACAACAACAATTTGATATTAAACCTCTCATCACATGCGATTCTGATCACGTAACATATGTTCTGGAATGCCCATGCTCCCTTCAATACGTGGGCAGAACCACACGCCAACTGAAAGTAAGAATAAATGAACATTTAACAAATATTAAAAAGGGATACCCTAACCATAGTGTATCAAGACACTTCAAACTTTACCATGATAGTGACCCATCACTGTGTACATTCTATGGGATTGACAAAATCTCTAGGGATTGGAGAGGTACCCATATGAAAAGGGCAATATCTAGGAATGAAACGTACTGGCTTTATAAATTACGGACTATGCAACCACATGGGATGAATATAGATCTGGACCTTAATTGTTTTCTTACAAATGATTGAATCCAGGAGTGTCTAGGAATATCATTATCTGTCCACCTCAGATCATGTGAGTGAGTTAGGCACCACTTGTATTATGGTTGAGGTCAGAGATATCTGTCCAGGGTGCAAGATGGAATATTTCCCCCCCCCCTCTTCTTTGTCCCCTTTATTATTCGAGTCAGACGGGGATAGGTTATATTACAGCCTTTTAAGGTTTAATAAATGCTATTTAGTTTTGTAATCATTTTTGTATGTAAACCGAGACTGGGGCTGTTATAGAATGCAGGGTTACATGAGTCCCCCCCCCTTTTTTCTCTCTACAAAAACACCACCATTAATTTTATTCACTTATATATTTTTTCTCACTTCCCCACCGCCTATATGGGTGGATTCACCTACCTGTTTTTAACCAGTAGGGGGACTATAACAACATGTCGTCTCCACTTAGGAGATGTTTGATATGAAGTCACATTTGTTTTAAGTAAGGAGTTTTTTGTGAACAATACAGTAAATATCCACAAGATGGAGCTAGGCTCCAGACCATAGTTGAACTTTCCAACTTTATTGTTATGAGCACAGTTCCTGTGGTCTATTTTCCAATTACCCGCCCACTTCCTGTTCCTAATAGAAAGTCACATTCGTTTTCAATTAAGGAGTTTTTTGTGAACAATATAGTAAATATCCACAAGATGGAGCTAAGCTCCAGACCATAGTTGAACTTTCCAACTTTATTGCCATGAGCACAGTTCCTGTGGTCTATTTTTCCAACTACCCGTCCACTTCCTGTTCCTAATAAAAAGTCACATTCGTTTTCAATTAAGGATTTTTTTGAACAATATAGTAAATATCCACAAGATGGAGCTAATGCTCCAGACCATAGTTGAACTTTCCAACTTTATTGCTATGAGCACAGTTCCTGTGGCCCATTTGCCAATTACCCGCCCCCTTCCTGTTCCTAATAAAAACCACCATTCCAGTGACCAACGTACGCTTCCCTGAAGACGTTCACTACGAAACGTACGTCGGAGCGGTACGTGGTCACATGTCCTATCACCCAACAACATCCGGATCCTTTGGCTGCCCCCCTGTGTAAGCTGGAACGCACGCCAGCGTGGAGGAGACATGAAAGGCTTTTTCTGACTGTGAAGTCACCCTGACATGCAAGCAGCCCCAGTGCCGGGTAGGCACCCACCAATGTAAGCGGCCATTTGGCTTTTTAATTTGTTTACTGTTTTAATAAATGGTTTTACGTTATGGAGACTGTTTTTGTTTCCTATGTATCCTTATCCTATCTTGAATGAGCTTGACGGGAACGATCCATGCCTATAATACCAACCACAGTCCGGCCATCCATGTGAGCAGGCACAACCCTGCACAAGCGCTAGTGACTCTCTTTTTAACTAAAGGAGTCATTGGTATCTGGTAAGCAGATATCTACTACTTCGAGGTGTTTTCCTTTTTCTTATTTTCCTTTGGTGATGGAAAACCTTTCGTTTACAGCAACAAGATTGGGATATTATTGAAAGATATCATTTCAACCACTTCAAAACACTTTTTTATGTGGACAATCAATCACTATATATTTGTTTCACTATTGTGGGCACTCCAATGTGTAATCTAATTATGATTTGTCATTATTATGTTTTTCATTTTTTTGGTAATGCAGGATATTTATTTATTTAAAGCACTTGAATAGTATGGTATCTAGCGCCCCCTAGCTTTCTTACATTTCCATTTTTTTGGTAATGCAGGAGATTTATTTATTTATTTAGAGCACTTGAATAATATGGTATCTAGCGCCCCCTATCTTCCTTACATTCCTTTTTTTGATTATCTATTTTTTTGATTATTCAAAAATTGGGGAGCAGCTTACACTGATTGTTTATATATTTCCACAAATTTTCTTTATTGTTGGGAATGTTTTTTTACTAGATGTATCACCAGTATATGTAATTCATATATATTATCTGCTATCGACACCATTGGCGCGAAGGTTTTTACTATTTTCTACTTATATACTGTAGGTAAAGGCAGGGCCACTTGATGACGTCACCTGGTCGCGCCACCCTTTTGTGACATCACAGACCAGTGCATGCTGGGTCGGTGATGTCACAAGGGGCGGTGTCACCAAGTGATGTTGCCAGGTGGCCCTGCCCTTAATTATATAAGAACTGTTAAACTCATGCTTGGGCCGAACTGTTCGCCTAACTCTCAAACTGCCCTACTAAAACTCACTAACGACCTACTAACTGCTAAAACCAATGGCCATTACTCCATACTCATAATCATAGACCTTTCTGCTTCCTTTTACACAGTTGACCAACCACTCCTCTTCAATAAACTCCACTCCCTCTGTGACTATGCACTTTCCTTGTTCTCCTCTTACCTATTTCAGTTTCAGCATCACATATAACACTATTTCCTCTGCTCCTCTTTCTCTTTCTGCTGAGGTACCCCAAGGGTCTGTCCTTTGGCCCCTCCTATTCTCTCTCTATATCTCTTCTCTGGTCTAGTTAAAAATCTCCCATGGCTTCTAATACGACCTCGATGCTGACAAAACACAAATCGATCTCTCTACACCCTAGCTCACCCCCTCGATCACCTCACGTATCACAAATTTACTGAGCGACATATCACTATAGATGTCACACCATTTCCTCAAATTCAATTTTTCTTAAACCAAGCTTGTAATATTTCCTCCTTCCCAATCCACCAATGACTTTGCCATCGAAGCCTTTCTCCTTTGGGCTCCACATCCAATCACTGCCTAAATCTTCCTGCCTTAAACTTTGCAATATTTCCAAAATTTGCCCCTTCCTGACTAACGATACCACAAAACAACTTATTCGTTCCTTGGTTGTATCCCGCCTTGACTACTGCAGCTCCCTCTTCGCTGGCCTAACTTTACACAGTCTACTCCCCCCTCTTCCCTTCATTTTATTATGAATGCTGCTGCTAGACTTATACACCTTACTAAATGATCCACAACTGCTGTCCCTTGTTGCCAATTCCTTCACTGGCTTCTACTAGCCCATTGTATAACATTCAAAATACTAACCACAATATACAAAACCATTGATAACACTGCCCCAAGCAACATCACCAACCTTATTTGCAGATATCGCACCAATCGTCCTCTCCACTCCACCCAAAATATTTTGCTCTCTAGTTTTGTTGTTACCTCCTCCCATGCCCACCTCCAGAACTTTTCCAGAACCTCTCCCATTCTCTGGCACTTCCTACTCCAGTATGTCAGCTCTTACCCTGTCCGTCTTTAGGCAATCCTTGAAAACTAATTTACAGTACTTGCCGCCGATATTGTGTTTCCAGCGCGATGGGATCACGCTGGAAATCATCGCTGCGAGGCTGTGCTTCTCGCGCTCGCCGCCCCCATGAGATGTCGCGCATCCATAGGAATCCATTGGGGGCGGCGAGCGGGAGGAGCGACAGAGCTCGGTGCTGGCTTCTGCAAAGGGGCTCGCAGGTGTCGATCTCGCCGCTAACAGCGGCGAGATTGACACAATATCGGTAGCACTTACTGTAATCAGGGAAGCCTACCCCACCTCCACCTAAAAAACTGTACTCGAGTCATCAGATTATCCCCTGCAGCTATTACCTTCATTCCCCCCCCCCGCCCTTTAGATTTTAAGCTCCACAAGCGTGGTCCTCCTATTCCTTCTGTATTGAACTGTGTTGTAATTGTTCTGTACTCTTTATTAAGTTCTGCACAAACTGTTGGCACTATATAAATCCTGTATAAAAATAATAATTTATTTCTTGAGCTAAATGAGCTCATGTACTCACCCACACAGTGCTAATCTACATTGCAGGCCTGGGTTGCTGAAAGAGGGGAGGAGACACTGTCAGGTCTGTCAGTCAATAAATGAGGTAATGGGAGTTGGAAAAGACCAGGACTCTCCTGGCTGTCTTTCTAATGATGCTGCATCAGGGGGTGATTTAGACTGGGGACCTCAGACTCCCTGGTCTGCCCTCTACAGCAAGCAGAGATGGAATTGCATCCCTGCCTTCCGTAAGAAACTACAGCAAGGCAGGGAGATAAGACTAGTGTCTGTGGGAATACAGGGCATAGCATTTAACAGTCCTACTAAACAGATATCACAGGTAAGGAAGCCTGTGATTCAAATAATGACCTTAATTTTCTGAGAGAAGATGTACTGGGAAAAAAATGCATAAGATCTTTGACGAAGGTGTGAAACTACCAGCACTTAAAGTGATTCTAAAGGTAGAAGGTTTTTTTACCTTAATGCATTCTATGAAATAATATAAAAAAACCTTTTGTGTGCATCACCCCCTCTGCCCCCCAATACTTACCTTAGCCTCATCTTTATACAGCGATGTGCACGAGAGCCTCAGCTGTCCGGGGACTCTCCCTCTCCATTGGCTGAGACAGCAGTGAGTGCCATTGGCTCAAAATAGAGAGAGGGGGTTGGGCTGAGCTGTGGCTCAGTGTGTGAGTGGACGCACAGAGCAGTGGCTCGGGAGCGAGCCTGTTCGGGTGCCCCTATAGCAAGTTGCTTGCTGTGGGGGCACACGGCAGGAGGGAGGGGTTAGAAGCGTCGATGACGGACCCAAAAAGAGCAGGATCTGGGCTGCTCTGTGCAAAACCATTGCACAGAGCAGGTAAGTATAACATGTTTGTTATTTAAAAAAAACAAGCTTGCTACTGGAATATTTCATTCTGAGAGGCTACTGAAAAATGTTGGCTTGCTGAAAGAAATATATTCAGCCTTCAGGAAACACCTGTAGCTGTGATGAGTGACTGCCTGATTGGAATTGCAGGGATGCACAGAAGATTGCAGTCTGTTTTGAGCAGCATGTTTTCAGGTATCCTCAACTTTCTTCCCATTTTTTTAATCAAAAAAAGTTTTATTTAGAAAACAAACAAAGGTACAGCAGTTTAGTGCCATTGAGCACCCAAAACAAGAAATACAACTCCCAATCACACAGTCAAATATATAATCAAAATATCCAGGCAATAGTCAGTACAAAACACACACACACACACATATAGATAGATAGATAGATAGATAGATAGATAGATAGATAGATAGATAGATAGATAGATAGATAGATAGATAGATAGATAGATAGATAGATATCACCAAAAACATATAAAGAAAGAAGAAAATAAACATAGGCATCACCCCAAAAGACCCTGCAAGAGTCACATATGAACCAGTTCCAATGGAATGAGAACAGGAGTCCCCTATGCCCCTATTTTTCTAAATACAAGGAATCGCCAATAGGAGTGAATCCATTCCCGCAGGGAAGGAGGAGCTACTGATTTCCAATGTATCAAAAGCAATTTATGTGCCACAGACAGGGCTCTGGATAGGGCCTCTCGGACAAAATCTCTGGATTTTACATCTCCCAAAAAATTCAATAAGCAGCATTTAGGGTCTAGTGGTAAGGTGGCCTGGAACACTGAGTTAACAGTGTCAATCACCCCCTTCCAGTAAAGGTTTAGTTTGGGAGAGTGCCCAATTCTTCCTATCTTAATGTAGTTAGCAAATTTTGGTAAGGTTCATCTGCAAAGTGATTGGTACCCATCTTTTACTGGAGCATTACAGCTATGTAAGTGAATTAGGACATCACGATGGGACATGTTGTACAGCTTAAAGGTCATTAGCTAACAGGACAAATCAAAATAATAATGAAACTCGTATGCAAGGCTATTTGGAAGCATCTACAATTGGAAATATAAATGGTGAAATTATCTATAAGGTAATGTCCCATAAAAAAATATTTTTTTCTTGAGATATTATCACGGTTAAAAAAAAGCCTACATTTGAGCGTGGCATGGCTGGTCGCGGAGCAAGGTGGCTCCTTAATCCTCCAGCTCTGCTCAGCCACAGGACATCCAGCAACCATACACCCTTCACAGCAGCTCCTACCCCTTCTCTCTCACATTGGGAGAGAGCGGACACACGTGGCACCTGGGCGGTATGCCCAGAAAGCGGAATAACAGATCACGCGGCCTCACTGACTTTTTTACACAGCCGGCCATGCAGAACAGCCAAAATGGCGCCTGATCAGCGCCTCCTTCTCTTCCTTCCCCACCAGAGCATGAGGGCACACAGGACTCCGCACACTCTCCAGAAGATATGGAAAGCACAGAGCCCACTCCAGCTACTCTACAACGCTTTCCTACAGACAGCGGTAAGCGGGCAGCACAGTCACCAGTGCTCTCACCCGCTAAAGCTCCCTTATACAAAAAGCAGCCCTAGGATGCCCCTGGAGAACTGTCACACCAGGAAGGTGATCATGATTCCCTGGCCTCACACCCAGCCAGTCTGCCTCAGAACAAATAGTAAAACATATGCTCCTCTTATTACAAAGAGACCTTCGTAATGAGTTCCACTTCTCTGTTTCATCTTTACATTGCAGAATAGATTTAGTGGAAGAGCACACTGACAACCTTGAAAGACAGGTCACTGAACATACCTCTAGCTATCATGAGGTCAATGAAGCCTATCACCAACACTCTGAGTAAATTTGCTTCCTGCAAGCCAAAGTGACTGATCTTGAAGCCTCCCGAACTGACTCACTATCTGCAACAATTGTTCCTCAAACTTATCCCTCAACTCTCCCAAGCAGATATCGCCATAGATCACACCCACAGAATTATCAAACCTAATACATCTTCCAGCTTCTGTACCGTGAGACGTCCTGCGTGCATTCATTTTTTCCAGGTGAAAGAAAAAATTATGGAGGCTACCTGACCCTTATTCCTCTGTTGCACTTTATACTGATATATCAGCTGCCACCACTCAGAAGCGCAGGGAGTTCACCCAAGTTACCGCTGTTCTCTGAGAAAATAATATCACATATAAATGGGATTTCCCCACTAAGTTGGTGGTGACCTTCCAAAACCAAGCAACAAATATTTTCACACCAAAGGAGGACATCAAAAGACTCTTGAATTGGGACCTTCTCTCATCACCTCTGCCTAACCATGACCCGCGCTATCCACAGCCTCATAGCCATGGCCGCAACAACTCCAACCATGCCTCATCTCATTAACCAAAGCTGTTAATGCCATTCTGGCTCACGCCTTCAGGTTCACGAGTTTCTGATTGGATGTTTTTTTTTCTCATTAGCACTACATATGTCCCAGATAAGAGCCACTTTGAGTGCGCTTAGTTTTTTTTTTTTCTCTTCTGTTGTTGTTACCTATATTCATCCCCCTTAGAACAACAGGGTGCTAAGCACTCTACACTGTGTTAAACAATATATTTGATGTTTGTTGATTTTCTTGCTGATTCTCACATTACCTGTACTGTTGCATTGACTAATACTAAGTATTGTAACCTGTGATTTACCACCCTGACACAACTCTTGGGTGTGCAAAACTAGCAGGTGTCATCCTTCCCTCCCTTAGGCTCACTTGGACAGCTACCCATAATGGCCATTAACATCACCTCACTGAATGCTAAGGCTTTAAACTCTCCATTTAAACGTAACCTACTATGGAAAGAAGCCATCAAACATAAGTCTGACATCAAATGTGTGCAGGAGACCCACTTTTTGTCCCAAAAACCCCAATCTTGCTCCCACAAACAGTTTACACACTGCTTCTATGCCAGTTTTCCGAGAAAAAAACTGGTGCCCTTATTGCCATTTGCTCCAGGCCTTTCAATCTCTCCATTCTGAGACTGACCCCTATGGCAGATATATCATCCTTAATGCTTCCATTAATAACCATACTATGACTATAATCAATATCTATGCCCTTAATACTAACCAAAGTCAGTTTTAAAAAACTGTGATGGGGAAACTAGAACCCTTTCGGAAATCAACCCTAGTCATTGGCTCAAACCAATCTAACAAACAATCTACTGCCCTCTCTTCCTTACTCCAATCTGAAGACCTATATGACACATGGTGGTGTCACCATGGCACTGAAAAAGATTATAACTTCTACTCGCACACACAAAAGTCTTATGCTGCCTACACACGTTCGGACATTCCGACAACAAAACCATGGATTTTTTTCTGAAGGATGTTGACTCAAATTTGTCTTGCATACACACGGTCACACAAATGTTGTTGAAAATTCCGAAAGTCCAGAGCGCGGTGACGTACATGTACGACGGGACTATAAAAAGGAAGTTCAATAGCCAGTGTGCCACCCTTTGGGCTCCTTCTGCTAATCTCGTGTTTATCTCGTGTTAGTAGAAGTTTGGTGAGAGATGATTCGCACTTTTCAGCCTCGTGCTTTTCAGTTCGTTACTGCTTGTCAGTTTGTGCTTGTGGGTTCGTATCTGTTCTTCAGTGCGTGTTGTCAGTTCATTCCTGTCTTTCAGTGCGTTCTATTTTATAGTTCGCATCTGTTTTTCTGTGCATTCTTGTCCGCTTGTTTCTGATTTTCATATCGTTCTTCTCAGGTCCTTTCTGATTTTCAGTGTGTTCTGTCAGTTCGTTCTGACCAGCCGTTTGTTTTCAAGCCATGTTGAGGGTACCAGACAATGTCTAAAACATGTTTTAAATATTTTTTTTTAATATAAACTAAACTCATATTTCATTTGATTTACTGCTTGTGTTTCTTTTAGCTGTCTCCTCGGTTCTCCAATGTCCTTTTATTTTAGGCCATTTTCTTCAATAGTGCAAATGTAATTTATTTGATACATGAGGTGACAAGCTCTTATTCAGCTAACTATTATGTTGTGGGTCTGCTACACACAAACAATGTTTTTGTTGCTAATACATGTAATGCATTAATGATAAAAATAATCATCCGTTTCAGCTCCATGAATTAATTGCTTTGAGTCCCTAAAATGGCCTGATTGGGGGAAATTTTAGAGCACTGTGGGGGTTATTTACTAAAGGAAAATCCACTTTGCACTACAAGTGCACTGAAACTGCACTGAAAGTGCACTTGTAGTGTAAAGTGGATTTGCCTTTAGTAAATACCCCCATTGTCACTGTAACTACACCAAAAACTGGTATTGAGCATTGAAATAAGAAGCCACACATTGTTGAGTATAAAACATTTTACTCTGTGCACATTCACATGTGCGTTAAAAAAGGTTTTTTTTTGCAAACCAACATCTTTGGTTTATAACATGTATGTGTGACAGTATATAGACTTTTTTGGTTAAACAGGTATGTTTAAAACCATAAAACATTCACACCCACAACTCAGGAACTTACAAAGTTCAACTTTGATAAATTTAAGCAATATGTGACATTAGCATGTCAAAACTGTGTTGATTTTGCTTTCACCAGATGGGGAGATGTCACCCATGTAAAAGCCAAATTTTGAAGATGCACACAAATTGAGAGTGAAAATGTGGATTTCCCTCCTGATCCCATGCCTAATGTCAGCATGTGCTAGCTCCCATCATGGGGGATCAATGGACATGTTTCGGGGGTGCAACCCCTTCCGCTCATCTACTTTAGTTGTGAGGAAGGAGTTGCATCCACAAAATGTGTACATCAATATTCCGTGATGGCAGATAGCACATGTTGACACACTGTGTGCATCTTCAAAATTTGGCTTTCAAATTAATTTAAAACTTTAGTAAAAATAAAAAATACAACGACAAACTGTTCAATTTTTAGGTGTTTTAGATTCTGCCTAAAACATCAAGGATGTTCTTCATTTTTTTGTTGTACATCATTGATGTTTTCCTTGACCTTCTCTAAATCCCGATTGCACACCATTATTTCCCCAATGAGGATCTGTGCACTTGCACTGTTGAAATGAGTTTCTTCTTCCACAACATCCACATCATCTAAAAATAAAAAAAACACACCATGTAATATAAATATGCAAGCATACATCTAGTACCTGAAGCTGTGGTCTCAGACACTGACCTGTTGTGGTCACTATTTCGTCCACTTCATGAACCTCTCCTCCCTCTACATCTTCTTCAGGGTGTGTGGGGATTTCCCCTTCTTCTGGAGTAGTGGGGTTCCTGGTGTCCTCAGATGTCCCGAGTCTTTTCTCCCCTATGTGAATAATAAAAAAGGTATACTTAGCACACAGATATTTGAGGCAAGAAATAGGAATATGAAACATTGCTTGGAAGTGTTGTACAATTGTCTGTTTTGGCAGAGTTCCAAGCGGAAGACATGATTTTTTCCCTTTCCAAAGCTGGAATACTTACCTTTTTTGTTAAAGTTTCACACATGGAGAGACCCCTAGTATCCACTGTAGGGATGAGCTTCGAGTTCGAGTGGAACTCATGTTCGACTCGAACATTGGCTGTTTGCAAGTTCGCTGAACAGCGAACAATTTGGGGTGTTCGCGGCAAATTCGAATGCCGCGGAACACCCTTTAATAGTTTATGGGAGAAATCAAAAGTGCTAATTTTAAAGGCTTATATGCAAGTTATTGTCATAAAAAGTGTGTGGGGACCCGGGTCCTGCCCCAGGGGACATGGATCAATGCAAAAAAAAGTTTTAAAAATGGCCGTTTTTTCATTAGCAGTGATTTTAATAATGCTTAAAGTCAAACAATAAAAGTGTAATATCCCTTTAAATTTCGTAGCTGGGGGGTGTCTATAGTATGCCTGTAAAGGGGCGCATGTTTCCCATGTTCAGAACAGCCTGACAGCAAAATGACATTTCGAAGGAAAAAAACAATTTAAACCTACTCGCGGCTATTGCATTGCCGACAATACACATAGAAGTTCATTGATAAAAACGGCATGGGAATTCCCCACAGGGGAACCCCGAACCAAAATTAAAAAAAAAAAATGACGTGGGAGTCCCCCTAAATTCCATACCAGGCCCTTCAGGTCTGGTATGGATATTAAGGGGAACCCCGGCCAAAATTTAAAAAAAAATGATGTGGGGTTCCCCCTAAATAGGGTCTGGTATGGATTTTAAGGGAAACCTCGCGCAAAAAAAAAAAAAAATGGCGTGGGGTCCCCCCAAAAATCCATACCAGACCCTTATCCGAGCACCCAACCTGGCAGGCCGCAGGAATAGAGGGGGGGAAGAGAGTGTGCCCCCCCTCCTGAACCGTACCAGGCCACATGCCCTCAACATTGGGAGGGTGCTTTGGGGTAGCCCCCCAAAACACCTTGTCCCCATGTTGATGAGGACAAGGGCCTCATCCCCACAACCCTGGCCAGTGGTTGTGGGGGTCTGCGGGTGGGGGGCTTATCGGAATCTGGAAGCCCCCTTTAACAAGGGGACCCCCAGATCCCGGCCCCCCCCCGTGTGAAATGGTAAGGGGGTACTTACCCCTACCATTTCACTAAAAAACTGTCAAAAATGTTAAAAATGACAAGAGACAGTTTTTGACAATTCCTTTATTTAAATGCTTCTTCTTTCTTCTATCTTCCTTCATCTTCTTCTTCTTCTTCTGGTTCTTCTGGTCCTTCCTCCGGCGTTCTCGTCCAGCATCTCCTCTGCGGCGTCTTCTATCTTCTTCTCCTGGGGCCGCTCCACACCCATGGCATGGGGGAGGCTCCCGCTCTTCTCTTCTTCTTCATCTTCTTCTCTTCTTCCTTCTTCTCTTCTTCTCTTCTTCTCTTCTTCATTTTCTTCTCCGGGCCGCTCCGCATCCATGCTGGCATGGAGGGAGGCTCCTGCTGTGTGTCGGTGTCTACTTGTCTGACGGTTCTTAAATAACGGGGGGCGGGGCCACCCGGTGACCCCGCCCCCCTCTGATGCACAGGACATGACGGGACTTCCCTGTGGCATTCCCCGTGACGTCACAGGGAAGTCCCGTCAAGTCACCGTGCGTCAGAGGGGGGACCCCCCTTATTTAAGAACCGTCAGACGAGGAGATGCCGTCACACAGCGGGAGCCTCCCTCCATGCCAGCATGGGTGCGGAGCGGCCCAGAGAAGAAAATGAAGAAGAGAAGAAAAGAAGAAGAGAAGAAGATGAAAAAGATGAAGAGAAGAGCAGGAGCCTCCCCCCCATGCCATGGGTGCGGAGCGGCCCCAGGAGAAGAAGATAGAAGACGCCGCGGAGGAGATGCTGGACGAGAACGCCGGAGGAAGAACCAGAAGAGCCAGAAGAACCAGAAGAAGAAGATGAAGGAAGATAGAAGAAAGAAGAAGCATTTAAATAAAGGAATTGTCAAAAACTGTCTCTTGTCATTTTTAACATTTTTGACAGTTTTTTAGTGAAATGGTAGGGGTAAGTATCCCCTTACCATTTCACACAGGGGGGGGCCGGGATCTGGGGGTCCCCTTGTTAAAGGGGGCTTCCAGATTCCGATAAGCCCCCCGCCCGCAGACCCCCACAACCACTGGCCAGGGTTGTGGGGATGAGGCCCTTGTCCTCATCAACATGGGGACAAGGTGTTTTGGGGGGCTACCCCAAAGCACCCTCCCAATGTTGAGGGCATGTGGCCTGGTACGGTTCAGGGGGGGCCGCACTCTCGTCCCCCCCTCTTTTCCTGCGGCCTGCCAGGTTGTGTGCTCAGATAAGGGTCTGGTATGAATTTTTGGGGGGACCCACGCCGTTTTTTTTTTTTTTTTTTTTGGCGCGGGGTTCCCCTCAAAATCCATACCAGACCTGAAGGGTCTGGTATGGAATTTAGGGGGAACCCCACATCATTTTTTTTTTAAATTTTGGCCGGGGTTCCCCTTAATATCCATACCAGACCTAAAGGGTCTGGTATGGAATTTAGGGGGACCCCCACGTCATTTTTTTTAAAATTTTGGTTCGGGGTTCCCCTGTGGGGAATTCCCATGCTGTTTTTATCAATGAACTTCTATGTGTATTGTCGGCAATGCAATAGCAGTTTTAAATGGGTTTTTTCCTTCGAAATGTCATTTTGCTGTCAGACTGTTCTAAACCTGAAGCTGTTGGGGGCTAAGAATATGCATGCATCATACATACTAGGGGGAGTACAACTGGGGGAATCCATAGTGGAGAAGGATCTGGGGGTTTTGGTAGATCATAAGCTCAATAATAGCATGCAATGCCAAGCTGCGGTTTCCAAAGCGAGCAAAGTCCTTTCTTGTATTAAGAGAGGTATGGACTCCAGAGAGAGAGATATCATTTTGCCCCTGTTCAAATCATTAGTAAGACCTCATCTGGAATATGCAGTTCAGTTTTGGGCACCAGTTCTCAAAAAGGATATCGGGGAACTGGAGAAAGTGCAGAGAAGGGCAACCAAACTGATAAGAGGCATGGGGGAGCTCAGCTATGAGGAAAGATTAGAGGAACTGAATTTGTTCACTCTTGAGAAGAGGAGAATAAGGGGGGATATGATCAACATGTTCAAATATATAAGGGGTCCATATAGTGAACTTGGAGTTATTCACTTTACGGTCAACACAGAGGACAAGGGGACACTCTTTACGACTGGAGGAAAAGAGATTTCATCTCCAAATACGGAAAGGTTTCTTCACAGTAAGAGCTGTGAAAATGTGGAATAGACTCCCTCCAGAGGTGGTTCTAAGCCAGCTCAGTAGATTGCCTTAAGAAAGGCCTGGATACTTTCCTAAATGTACATAATATAACTGGGTACTGACATTTATAGGTAAAGTTGATCCAGGGAAAATCCGATTGCCTCTCTGGGATCAGGAAGGAATTTTTTCCCCTGCTGTAGCAAATTGGAGCATGCTTTGCTAGGGTTTTTTGCCTTCCTCTGGATCAACTGTGGGTATAGTATTGGGTATATTGGATTGTACGATTTTTATTATTTTTTTTTTTTTATGGTTGAACTGGATGGACTTTACAGGAATACTATAGACACCCCCCAGCTACGAAATTTAAAGGGATATTACACTTTAATTGTTTGACTTTAAGCATTATTAAAATCACTGCTCCTGAAAAAACGGCCGTTTTTAAAACTTTTTTTTGCATTGATCCATGTCCCCTGGGGCAGGACCTAGGTCCCCAAACACTTTTTATGACAATAACTTGCATATAAGCCTTTAAAATTAGCACTTTTGATTATTCATGTTCGTGTCCCATAGACTTTAACGGTGTTCGCGTGTTTGAACAAACTTTTTTCCTGTTCGCATGTTCTGGTGCGAACCGAACAGGGGGGTGTTCGGCTCATCCCTAATCCACTGGAGCACCTGTGTGGGACACCCTAAAAAGGTTGTTCTGGTGTCCCACACTAGTGCTCCTGCATCCAGATGTGTAAACAGCTGCTGAGTGTCCTCTCCTTACACTGAATCTAGCTTGCATTTCATTCTAGTTACAAACCCATCTAGACAACAATGTACTAAACTTCTTTTAATACAAATAGGCATGAACAAATGTAGTTAATCTGCATCTGCCAAAAACATTGTATTAATGGGCAAACGAACGATGTTTACTATGAACGATTACTTTGCCCATGAACCTGAAACTTGCCATTTTAAACTGTACAACAGTAAAGAAAAGCACATGGACCAGCATGCAAGTAATAATAATAATAGGAACACATGACAAAAACATACTTTTTAGAAGCAGTTTCCTGATCCTTCTGTACTGATCCTGCTCCCTCAATTTCAGGTCTGACCAGGGTTTTCTCAATTGCTCCTTGGATCGTCGTACCCCAAAATTCCTTTGCAGACTTCTCACAACTTTAGTCATGATCTTGGCCTTTCTCACATTTGGGTTTCTGTATGGTCCATACTTCC
Source organism: Aquarana catesbeiana (assembly GCF_042186555.1). Lineage (NCBI taxonomy): Eukaryota > Metazoa > Chordata > Amphibia > Anura > Ranidae > Aquarana > Aquarana catesbeiana. Next base: position 615,917,048 of record NC_133325.1, on the reverse strand, counting down.
CATCATAGTCGACCCTCTTTAAGATGTCCACCATCTCCACCATCTCTACAAAGGACATATTTGAGGCCTATAATCTCCTCCTGGATTGGGACGTTTCTGGCTCTGGGCTTTCATTGTCGTTGCTGCTATTCTCACGCACCTGTTGTCTCTTTGGAATGTGCTCTCCCACTACGCCAAAAGAGAAGGGGCGGGGAATACACTAGAAAGAAGGTCAGAGGTGGAGTTTCATGCATGCGCAGTGTATATAAAGCATAACACGTATGTACGATCTGTGAGCAGAGGACGGAGTAGCATAAGCGCCGATCGTGTAAACAAAGGTTCAATTTTAACTTGGGGCATCAGTGGTTAGTGGCCTATACAGCTTATAGATTGAGGCCTATATTGGGACGAGATTAGGAGAGTTTAGCCTGACATCAGAGTTTGTCTTTTGTTGTGTCTTGCAGAGAAATTGGATACATTTAATGACTATGACTTCCTCCCAAACTTTATTGATAAGTACAGAGAGCTGACCTGTCTGCGGCAAGTAAAACACCAATATTATAACAACAAACTAAAGAGGAAGGCAGCGCTGGAGCAACTGTTGGAATTAGTGAAGCCTGTGATTCCCATGGCAGACATCAACTATTTGAAGGCCAAAATTGGTGGCTTGAGGAGCACATGTAATAGCGCAAAAAAGTCCAGGATTCCATGAGATCAGGAGCAGCAGCAGATGACATTTATGTCACCAGGCTTTACAACTATGACAGACTTTGTTAGAGCAGAGTGAACCCAGGCAATTGCTCTCAACCCTTCCTTCCATACTTCCTTCAACTCTTCCTTCCATATCAGATGAGGCTTCCAACGTACAACCTGGGCCTTCCACCCAGGAAGAAGATGTGGAGGAGCCCAGCTTGAGCCAGGTCTAGCATTGTTCAACATATTTCATGTAAAAAAAAATTAATGATATTAACTGGATGTTATTATCGATCACTAATTTCTGACTTAACAAAGTGGTTTACATATCAATAGACGGTAGTAGCCAAAAAGGATTGGGACAAGAATGAAAAATGCTGGAGTCAGAATGATAGTCTTTTCTATTTATTAACATTCAATTTGCAACAGTCATGAGCTCAAAATTGTGTGTGACTGATGAACAAAAAACTAAAACTATGTCCCATTTTCATACACAGGAAAGTCTCAGCCAGGAAGATGCAGTGGAAAGTGGCAGTCAGGAGGTGGCCGTGGAAAGTGGCAGCCAGGAGGTGGCCATGCCCAGTAGCCTGACCGAATCACAGGTACCTCCCCTCCGCCTTCCAACAAAAAGGACCAGGAAGAAAAAGAACCTGGAGGAGTCAGCTACTTCTTTGATTTCACAGGCTACTGCGGTCCTCACAACCACCCCTAGTGTCCAGGAAGCCTTTGTATGATGGCCAGTAAAATGCAAATAATGGAGGAGGGCCATCGACTCATCTGTGAGAAGGTAATATTTCAGGCCCTAAATAAGGGGGTGAGGGGCCAACTAACCAATAAAAGGCATGTCTGTGAGTTTGACCATACTCCTCCTCCACCTCCAGCAACACCTCCAACACCACAGCCACAGCCTGGAAGGAAGCATGCAAGGAAGTCTTGAGAGTGATGGCCTGGGTTCAGTCTGGTCTGGCAAAAAACGCAGGCTGTTGTAAGACCACAGCCTCCAAACATATATGTCATCTGCTGCTGCTCCTGATCTCTCAGAGTCCTGGACCGTATTGTGCTCCCTATTAAATGGACTCCTCAGGCTACCAATGTGGCCTGTCAAATAATTGATATCTGCCCTGGGGTACAAAGGCTTCACCAATTTCAACTGTTTCTCCAGCGTTGCCTTCCTCTTTATTTTGATGGACCCCTGATGCATTTTTAATTTTTGTTTTAATAAATACTTGGCTATGTGTTTTACTTCCACAAGGGCAGTTTGTTTGTCAGGCAGGTACATTTCAAAAATACAATGTCAAATTAACAAGGGACACCAACACCAAACAACCTCTTTGAGGTTAAAAAATACAAGATAATAATGGTGTTGTGGTAACTTGACACACAAAAGACAAAAATTATTATGGAGATCACTATAAAAAAAAATTGGAGAACTTGAGAAAAATAAAAGTAGATCACTATACAAAAAATAAATAAATAAAGATTATTCTGGAGGTCTTGAGAGAAAAAACAAACAAAAACAAAGATTATTCAGGATATCACGAGAAATAATAAGAAATCCGTTTGTCAGAACTGTGTGTGAATATCAGCAGCAAAGCAACTTCATTATTCTAACATTATAAAGAAGAAGAGAAGAAGAGGATGTGCTGCATTGAAAGATTTTGCAGTGTGACGAATGTGCTATCTCCATTACGAACGCTAGTTTTATAAGACCGAGCGCTTCCTTCTCTGACTTGATTCTGAGCATGCATGGAATTTTGTGCGTCGGACTTGTGTACACATGCTCGGAATTTCCGACAACAAAGTTTGACGGAAAATTTGAGAACCTGCTCTCAAACATTTGTGTGCGGAAATTCCAACAGCAAATGTCTGATGGAGCATACACACGGTCGGACTTTCCGACAACAAGCTCACATCGAACATTCCCCGACGGAAATTCCGATTGTGTGTACACTGCATTATTCTCGAATAGACTTGTTTCTGGTTGACAAACACACCCTGCAATCTATCCAAGAAGCCACAATTGACATCATTACATGGTCTGACTGCTCTCCCATATTGCTCAAATTATTCCCGCCACACTCTACAGAGACATCATGAAGGCTCAACACCTCCCTCTTCTCCCGCCCCATCTCCAGAAACAGGTCGCATTCGAGATTGAACAATATTTTTTTAGTTAATTCTCAGTCTGTATCCAACCCCACAGTCTTTTTGAATGCCCATAAGGCATACCTTGGAGGCAAAAAAAAAACGCGCTAAAAAATTACTCAATTAAATAAAAAATAAACAAGCAGCAGCATGAGGTGGGATACATACAACAATTACTGTAACTTAAAATAGAGAAGCTGCATACCTTAGAGGCCTCTTTATTAAATTAGGAGTCCATGAGAAGAGACAGCACAATGCTACTACATATAAACTATTAGAACAGATACGCACTCTTGAGACTGCTAACAAAACTTAACCCTCCTTACACCTTGACATTGAACTGAGAACCGTTAGGCAAACACTTAGTGAACACCTTTATCAAAATTTCAGCCTCTCTCTGAAAAGGCTTTGTCTACACGTCTATACACATAACAATAAACCGGGAGGCTGCCTTGCGAAACAACTCAAGCTTCGCCTAGTAAAATTCCATACCTCACCTCTCCCTCACAGGTTTGTGTTACAAACCCTAAAAATATTGCCAACCAATTCAGCTCAATCTATGCTGTTGTACAACCTCACCTCGTCTGGTGGAGCCTCAGCCCCTACATCTGAAAACATTGCACATTTTATGGATCGTCTACATTTACCATCACTGCCCCCAACACAACTGCAAACCCTCTCAAATCCCTTCCTCCTATCAGAAGTGGAGCAAGCTATCACCTCTCTCCCACTACATAAAGCCCCCGGGCCTGATGGCTTCAGCTACGAATACTACAAAAACTTTTCCAACTTGCTTGCCCCGCATCTTTGTCAATCTTCCAACCACATTGCTTCCACAGACTCTATCCCTCCAGTATCTCTTGAAGCCACCATCACGACAATCCCCAAACCTGGAAAACCGTTGGATGACCCTGCCAGCTACAGGCCACCTCACTATTGAATACGGACACCAAACTGTATGCTAAACTTCTGGCCATACGGCTTTCCAGCATCTGTCTCATCTAGTGCACCCCAATCAGGTGGGTTTTGTGGCTGGTAGGAAAGCATCTGACGGTACCCATAGATACATCAACCTACTTCAATGGGTAGAGCACCATCAAAAGCCTTCTCTGTCCATCTCCCTGGATGCAGAGAAGGCATTTGACAGGGTTGACTGGAACTTCCTCAAAGCAGTTCTAGAAAAATGTGTTTTTTCTGTCATGATTCTTAAAGCCATAATGGCATTATACTCCTCCCCTAGTGCTAATGTTATTAATTCAGGTATCTTGTCTGACCCCTTTCCCATATCCAGTGGAACCCATCAGGGCGGTCCCCTCTCCCCCCTGATACTTACCCTCATTATGGAACCAATGAAACACTCCATTCGCACTAATCCCTATAACTCCGGTATTGAAGTTGACAAATGCACTCACAAAATAGGCCTTTATGTAGATGATGTGATCATCTCTATCACTAACCCAACCCAATCACTCCCTCATCTCCATCGCACATTAGATCTCTTTAGTAAAGCCTCCCTCTACAAGATAAATTACTCCAAGTCCTGCATGATAAGTGCTAACATTGACCCGATCACAAACCATAGCATTGCTCAAAACACCTGTTTCTCGGGCTTCAGATTCCACTCTTTCTTATCTAGGTATACGTCTGGTTACCCCTACCTCTCTCAACTGATCGCTCAACTTCAAAAAATGGTAAAAGACTGCAATACATCCAAGCCTCATGGGCTGGTCACATTGCTTTAACCAAGATGTACCTTCTACCTCACATGCTCTCCACACATTCTGTACGCTGCCTACCCCCTTCCTACAACCTCACCTCCGCAGACTATAAGCCATATTAACCTCCTTTATCTGGAATGGGAAACACCCCAGAATCAATCGCTCTATCTTATGCACACCCACGCCTGCCGGTGGAATGGGAGCACCAAACATCATGGCATACTACAAAGCAACCATCTTGGACCAAACTGAATCTTGGTGGAAATCCGACTCAGAACATACACGGCTTCAAATCGAAAAAACAGCCTTAGCAACCTGCCTGAAATTGTTTCTTAGTGCCCTACTTCTATGGCACCAGGGACAGCAATTTTTCCTAAGCACTATAAATGCTACTATCAAAGTTAGGAGGGCACTCTACCAACATGCGAAAGGTTTTAATATGTTTTGTCAAATAAATACTTTTGTGATACTTTAGCCATTCTCTTATACCTTTTGTATAGATATTAATGCCTTAAAAGTCTGTTATGGGGTACTTTTTTGGTTTACAACATACGAAAGGTATACCCTATCGACTTCTATCATTCATCCCCCTCACAGCTCTACAAATCATCACCCCAGACATAATGGTGTCAAATTGGCTCACTGCTGGTCTCAGAACAATCGGAGATCTCTACCAAAATTCCTCACTTCTCTCCTTCCAACTTCAAAACAACTATCCAATCTCCTCTAAAGACTTTTTTCAAATATCTCCAGTTTCATTTGGCCCTCTCACACTTACAATGTTCAGAAAACCTTCTCCTTTGGCACCTTTTACAATTCTACAATTCGGAAAAACCTAATCAAAAAGGCATCTCCATTATCTACAAGTTACTAACTAACCCTATGCACAAATAGAAAACCCCTACTATGCTACATTGGGAAAATGTCAACTACACACTGCTTCAATGGCACCAAGCCCTCCAGAGGCCTTTAAAAATCTCTAGATGTATCCTGCACTGGGAAACTGTGCAGAAGCTTCTCAACAACTGGTACCTCATCCCATCCAAACTAGCAAAGATCTACCCTTCCACATCCGATGCCTGCTGGAGAGTTTGTGGAGATCATGGCACACCAATTCACACATGGTGGACTTGTTCTACATTAACACCGTTTTGGTGCATTCTCAAACAATTCCTCTACTTCCTTGTCTCCATCGCTGTTTCTGCAAATGGTCCTCTTAGGTTTAGACATTAACTCCTTGCCACCTCATACGCAAACACATCTTTATTGCCACACGCCTAGCTATTGCTAAGAAGTGGAAATCCCAGAATAGGGATGAGCCCGATGTTCGTGACATGGACATTCATTGTACTGTTCATTTAAGCACAAGAGAATCCATTTTGTTCTCACTGTTGAAATGTGTTCTGTAACCTTCACCTAACACACAGACACTTCTCCTACTAAACGCTCTCTACTCCCCCCTCCCTTTTCAAGGTTTTACTTTTGCAATTGTTCTATTCGCTAGTTTTTAATAATATATTTCTATTTGTTAGCTTTTAATAACATATTGCTATTTGTTAGTTTTTAATAACATCTCACACCACCCCTTTCTTATCTATGTATAAAATAACATGTAATAATACATTTTTCACTGAATGGACATTTTAAACACAGTGATTGAGTCCTGTGAATCTGTTCCTGCAGCTGCAGTATTAACTTTGTTTTAGAGTCCCAATCAGAAATTAGTCATATCAGTCTTGGCGAGCCATAACAGGAGTTTGGCAGAGTCTCCAGAAGGAACCGCGCTTCAATCGGGATCATCGGGAAACGCAGACCTCAAATGCCGGCTAGGTAAGCTGTCCTTAAGCTTGCTATATTTCTGCCTTTTCCTATGTATCCTATCTGTCAGTTCTCAAGGAAACCAGACCACTCTCGGACCTTTCTGGTTGGGTAACGTGTGTGTGTGAATGTGTTTGTGTCCCCCTTCACGGGTTGGAGTGTGTGTGACTAGGGAAAATCCTCTGCAGTTCCCTGCGTTGACTCCTTGTGGGCGACCTGGGTCAGAGGCTCATGGTAGGGTCAGATAAAACTCACAGAGAAGAGAAGAGACGAGGAGGGTCTCTTAATGAGTGTTTTGTCTATTGTCATAAACCCCTTCTATCCACGTAGATAAGTGGAGACTATTCTTGTAAATCTGCAGATTTGCTGTACTATTTGTTTTAGAGGCAAGAGGGTATAGGCACAAGTAGAGAAGAGAGAAGACTGGCCAGTCATTATGGGCATTAAATTAATTAAGGGAATGAAGGGAGAGAGGCCTTCAGAAAATGCCCAGCGCAAGATGAGCTCTAGAGGTTCTGCCTATACTGAGCCCCTAGATAAATGGGTAGAATGGACAAAGGGAACAGCTAAACCTTTAAAATCTGAAGGGACTTTTGATTTAAAAGTATGGCAAACTTTTCTGCACGATTATGGCCCACTACTGTGCAGTGAAGGAACGTGGAGAATAGCTTGCACATGGGAGACAGAAGCTAAAGTAGCAAATCAAACTGGCTTGACGGAGATATTTAATAAAAGTACTGCCCAAATTTACTACGTTTGGTGAGAAGACTCTGTAGAGGAGGACCCCCCACCTTATGTGGCTGCCAGTTTGGCTTTAAGGGGTCCACGCACAAAAGCAAAAGAATTAGATTACATGGAACACACAAAAGATGAGCTATGCAATATAGTAAAGAGCAGAGGTTTAACAGCCCCATATCAACCTACAAAGAGGGATTTGGCTCGTATCCTACAAACAGATGATTGGCATAAATCAAAAGGCACATATGCAAACCTAGATCTCTCTGAACTTAAGGCTTTGGCCAGAGAAAGAGAGATAGAGTCTGAACTTCCAGAGCAAACCATAATTTCCAAATTGTGGCAGCAAGATGAAGAGAGAAGGAAGGGAGATGCCAGCCCTTCTGCCCCTGGCATAGAGAAATCTGTTGCAGTTTATCCTGTCAGAACCCAATTAGTTTTTGAAGGTGATGCTGTTGACAGTAAGTCTCAAATTAAATGGCATGTACCTTTTAGTCCCCAAGATATGAGAGCCATATTAGAGGGATTGGGAGATCCTAGAAAGAATCCGATTGGGTTTGCAAACAAACTTAGTGCTGCACAGGAAGCATATGAGGCTTCTGCTACTGACTTTCATCAGCTTCTTATTAAAGCAGTGGGAAGCAACATGTCTGGCTATATACTTAAAGAATGTGGTGTAGACGTAAAAAATCTAGGTAAGATGGTTAGTGGACGGGAGGTTTGTGAGAAATTGAAGGAAAAATTGCCCCAAATATATGGACAAACCAGACATGCTGAATTTATGAATGCTAAGCATGGGAAAGAGGAAGCAGCAGGGGCTTATTGGAGGCGGTTAAGTGATATGGCTGAGGAAGCAGGCATTAAAATAGAGGAAGAGAAGGCGGGAGAAACTGCAAGTCCATCTACACAACTGGTGAAACAAAGGTTTCTTGATGGTTTAATACCCCAGTTGAAAGAAAAGTTGTTCACAGCAAGGCCTGAGGCAAGCAATATGTCTATTCGAGACGTCCTGCCTATCCTGTTATCCATAGAAAACAGGATTAACCAAAAAGACAGCAAACCCAAGGTAATGTACATGGGGAAGCAGAGAGGAAAAGGAAGAGGAAGAGGCAAAGGCAATTTCAGAAATCATGGCAATCGGGGACCAATTATATGCTACAATTGTGATGGGGAAGGACACATAGCCAAATTCTGCCATCTTCCTGACCGTAGACTAGAAAAGAGCTTAGAGGCCCCTCATGCTGATCCCAGTTCTCTGCCAAAAGCAGTGGATCAGGCATAGGAAAATGGCATGCCAGTATCAATCATGTTAAATAGGGGAGACAATGGTCCCGAGGCCAGAGTAAAAGTATTTTTACAAGAACTCGCCTATCCTGGAGGAGAAACAGAATTAACCTGTTTAATTGATACTGGTGCAAGCCGAAGTGTTTTTAATATAGAGGACTTACCTCCAGCATTATTATCTACAAATGTTATCTTTGGTGTTGGCCTAACCGGGACCTTTACTGATTTGGTTGAGTCCAAGCCACTTAAACTCAGGCTAGGACAGCAAACAGAAATTGTCACTAAAGTGTTAGTTTCAGACACAGTTCCTACCAATCTTTTGGGAGCTGACATTTTGAACCAAATTTTAGCAAACATAGACTACACTCCTACAGGAGTCCAAGTGGTCAGTAGTCTATCAGGAGAAGTTTTAAATTCTGCCTGTGGAGTATTTTTAATCCAAGACTCCACTCTGCCATTTCCACCAGAATTGAAAGTGATTCCCGCTGAATTATGGGCCACCAGCAAATATGATGTAGGTCTGCTGGATTGCACCCCAGTCATGATAAAAATTAAACCAGGAGCCCATCTCCCACAGATTAAACAGTACCCACTGAGTATTGCTCAGACTGAGGGGATAAAGGATCAAATCACTCAACTGAAAGCAGCAGGGGTTGTTGTACCAATTAAGTCCCAGGTCAATACACCCCTGTTCCCAATTGCAAAGAAGCCAGACAAGAAGGGTGGGCAGGTGACATATCGCATGGTGCATGATTTGAAAGCCATTAACAATATAATAGAGGCAGATACCCCGATCGTGCCCAACCCCCACACTTTACTAAGTCGAATACCTGCCTCCAGCACCTGCTTTACAGTGATTGATCTTGCAAATGCTTTCTTTTTGGTGCCCCTGCACCCAGATTGCTGGCACCTTTTTTCATTTACCCATGATGCCCAAAAGTTAGCATGGACAAGATTGCCCCAAGGCTGTGTGAGTAGCCCCTCTGAATATAATACTGCGTTAAAGCAAGTATTGGACCAATGGTCCCCCTTACACCCAAACACAGTTTTGCTTCAGTACATAGATGATTTGCTTATTTGTTCTGATACAAAGGACATTTGTAGCAGAGAAACAGTAAACCTTCTCATGTTTCTCTATAACAGTAACAACAAAGTTAGCAAAGATAAGCTACAATACTGCCAAGAGAAAGTGATCTTCCTGGGTCACTGCATTTCACATGGAATCCGTCACCTAACCCCAGATCGAGTTAAAACTCTACAAAACTTTGAAAAGCCAAGAAATGTCCGGCAACTACGTGCCTTCCTGGGGTTAGTGGGATATTGTAGGGACTGGATTCCAAATGCATCAGAACTTATGGCTCCTCTATATGAGGCTACCACTAGAAACCCTTTCAAACTCACATGGGACAATGAATTGCAGATGAAGGAGCTTATTAAAATTTTGTCTGAAGCTCCCACCATTGGACTTCCTGACTATACTAAGACTTTCTTGCTGTTCTTTCATGAAGTCAATGGATTTGCTGCAGGTGTACTCACCCAGCTACATGGAGACAAACAGAGGCCTGTGATGTATGTATCAGCCTCATTAGACCCTGTCATCAAAGGCTCCCCCAGTTGTATGCGAGCCATAGCAGCCTGCATTTTGCTGCTAGACAAAGTAACGGAGCTTGTACTAGATTCTGCTCTGATCCTGTATGTGCCACATGCAGTACAGGAAATCATGAATCAAGTAAATACTAGACATGTGTCTGCCAGTAGATTTGACAAGTACCAGTCTGCTCTTTTTGCTCCATTGAATTTAACAATCAAACGATGTGTTACTTTAAATCCGGCTACTCTTCTTCTTATAATTGATGAGGAAGATGCAACAAATGGTACTGATGTAGAACCTGAAAGTTTTTCTCACGATTGTATGGCTCTTATGGAGGTAGAAAGGGCCTCTGTCACACCAGCAAAAGATGAGCCCTTAGCAGATTGTGACACACACTTATTCGTAGATGGTTCCAGATTTTACACTGATGATGGTCAGCCACACACAGGGTTTGCTGTAACCACTACAGACATCATTTTACATCAGGAAGCATTGAAACCCCAGATGTCAGCACAGGAAGCGGAGTTGTATGCTGTAGTCAAAGCATGTCATCTCCTAGAGAATCAAAGGGGAAACATCTACACTGACAGCAGATATGCATTTGGAATAGCCCACGCTTTTGGGCCTATCTGGAAAGCACGGAACTTTCTGACTAGTGCAGGGAAGCCAGTGAGACATGCAAAACTCATAGAGCGGCTATTTGAGGCCTTTCAGAAACCAGCAGAAGTTGCCATCTTGAAGGTAAAAGGGCATGCAAGGGGAAGTGACATAACAGCCAGAGGAAATGCTTTAGAGGACCAAGCGGCAAAGGATGCTGCCCTTATGGCATTTGGAGTCACATCCACTGTAGGGGTTGCCCAGGTAGCGGGGACAGATTCCCCTCATCAAGAGCAGTGGGATGTAGAAACTTTAATTCAGTTGCAGAACCAGGCCCCTGATGAAGAGAAGGATAAGTGGATCAAATGTAATGCTACCCAAAATCAGCAGGGCCTGTGGAGCGCTGACAACAGGTGGTGTCTACCCAGGAGTTTGTACCCAGTTTTAGCACAGCTGGCACATGGCATCAGTCATCTTGCTAAGGGCGCGATGGTGGCACTTACTGACTGCTATTGGATAGCACCTGGATTTAGTGCATTTGCAGCCAGGTTTTGTGCTTCATGTCTCACTTGTGCTCTGTACAATGCAGGGAGGCCTGTTCATGTTCCTCAAAGGCATTCTCCAAAGCCAGATTTCCCTTTCCAAAGAATTCAAATAGACTACATTCAGATGCCCAGAATAGGCACCTATGAGTTTGCTTTAGTGTGTGTTGACATGTTTTCAGGTTGGCCCGAGAGCTGGCCAGTAGCCAAAGCAAATGCAAAAACAACAGCAAAGAAAATTTTGAATGAAATAGTTTGTAGATATGGAGTTCCTGAAACTATTGAGAGTGACAGAGGAACCCATTTTACTGGGGAAGTAATGAAAGAGGTAATGGAAGCACTTCACATACAGCAAGCTTTCCATACACCTTATCATCCACAAAGTAGTGGTAAAGTTGAGAGACTTAATGGAATTTTGAAAAACAGATGTGCAAAAATTAAAGCAGATACAGGAAAAGGATGGGTGGAAGCTTTGCCATTAGCCCTATATTCTGTACGAACTACCCCTAAACAACCACATGGGCTGTCCCCCTATGAGATTTTATTTGGAAGGCCACCCAAAACAGGCTATATTTTCCCCAACAGTTGCAGGCTTCTCACTCTAATCTGTTAGAATATGTTCAGATTTTGCAAAAACATTGAATAAAATACATAAAGGTGTTTATAAATCTATCCCCGACCCAGATTCTGTTTCAGGTATCCACAGAATCCAACCAGGTGACTGGGTGGTGGTCAAGCAACACGTCAGAAAGCCACTAGAACCAAAATTTGATGGACCACATTTGGTGCTTTTGACAACCGGTTCTGCTGTCAAGTTGGAAGGAAAGCCCACCTGGATTCACGCCAGTCACTGCAAGAAAATCCTGAAGTGATGATATCCTTTGAGAAAAAGATGATAATGTTTCTTTTCTTTTTGTTGTTTGTGAGAACTGAGACATGGAAACATAACCCTTTCATCCAAATGTTAAAATTGTATGCAACCCATAGCAACGCTAGTAGCTGCTGGGTGTGTTCTCACTTACATCCCCAAACAGGAACAATACCCATGATAGCAATGCCTCTCAATTTCACTGATCTAAACAGGACCAGAATAAATGGCTCATACATAGTCTCCACAGCTAATGAGCACAGATCAGTAACTTTGATGGTTTCCAAACAGATAAACACTCCACAGATTAACACTAAATGTACACGGTTGGGCAATTCAGATTGCACTGGAGCAAAAATTACAGTTTATGGAGGAAACTATGGTCAATAGTATTATATCCCAGATCCAGAACTAAATAGAACCCTTTATAGTACAAATTGCTCACAGTTTCCAATATGTGAAAATATCGGTTTCCTGAGATTCCATGTTATTGCTTCCAGTTTTTTAGGAGCAGGCATACCGTCCATACGTAGAGGGTTATATTATATATGTGGAAATAAAGCTTACACCTGGCTTCCTACTAATGTTACAGGTACATGTTATATTGGGAAGTTAGTACCTGCTTTGGCTGTTCGCAAAGATACAGTGCGACCAGATCAAAGTCCAGAATACCCTTTAGTGTTCAAAAGCTGTTCACTGAAGGTGACATGGCATGGTCATGGTTCCCTTCCTGGACAGGATGGGGAATTGAAGCAATGAAAAGACTAAATAATTACACTAGAATTGTAGATGAGATTATTAACCTTACTACCACTGATATAGGTTTATTAAATGAAGAAATGGCTCAGCTTAAAAAAGTAGTATTAGAGCACAGATTAACGCTAAATTATCTCACTGCAGCTCAAGGTGGGATGTGTAAGGTATTTCGCACTGACTGTTGTATATACATTTCTGATAATGAGGACATTATTAAAGGGCATCTTGCTAAGATAAGAGAACTACAGAATAAGGCCAGAGATATTGCTAAAGATGGATGGAACCCCTTTCAGGGTTTAGGTGGTTTTGGTGATTTTTTATATGGCATAGCAACATGGTTACAGAAACTAGGCGCTTACATTGTGATGTTCCTATTTCTCATGTTTGTTATTTACTTCCTCATCAGGCTATGCCTCTGTGTGACTACCTGCTGTACCAACAAATGTACCACCAGCCCTGATGAACCCATTATTGTGAGAAAGCTAGGAGAGAGCTGAACAGGACCCCGTCTCTCTGCGCCAATGTAACAGGAGTTACCAGCAATCGGCTGAACGTAACGCGGAGAAGAATGGTGTCAAATAAACAAAAGAGGGGAAATGACATGGACATTCATTGTACTGTTCATTTAAGCACAAGAGAATCCATTTTGTTCTCACTGTTGAAATGTGTTCTGTAACCTTCACCTAACACACAGACACTTCTCCTACTAAACGCTCTCTACTCCCCCCTCCCTTTTCAAGGTTTTACTTTTGCAATTGTTCTATTCGCTAGTTTTTAATAATATATTTCTATTTGTTAGCTTTTAATAACATATTGCTATTTGTTAGTTTTTAATAACATCTCACACCACCTCTTTCTTATCTATGTATAAAATAACTTGTAATAATACATTTTTCACTGAACGGACATTTTAAACACAGTGATTGAGTCCTGTGAATCTGTTCCTACAGCTGCAGTATTAACTTTGTTTTAGAGTCCCAGTCAGAAATCAGTCATATCATTCGCCTGTTCGCCGAACAGTGAACAATATGCGGTGTTTGCAGCAAATTTGAAAGCCGTCGGAACACTGTTAAAGTCTATGGGACACTAACATGAAAAATCAAAAGTGCTAATTTTGAAAAGGCTTATATGCAAGTTATTGTCATAAAAAGTGTTTGGGGACCCGGGTCCTGCCCCAGGGGATATGTATCAATGCAAATTAAAAAAAAAAAAAACGGGAGCAGTGATTTTTTTTTTAATTCATGAAGTGAAACAATAAAAATTAAATATTGCTTTAAATATCATGCCTGGGGGGTGTCTATAGTATGCCTGCAAAGTGACACATTTTTCCCGTGTTTAGAACAGTACCACAGCAAAATGACATTTCTAAAGGACAAATTGTCATTTAAAACGGATTGCGGCTGTAATGAATTGTCTGGTCTCTGCAATATACAGTCCCTGACAAAAGTCTTGTCGCTTCTCTATTTTGTAGAAACTCCTGCTATTAACCTGACTTTTAATTAATCAATTGGTGTTAGAAATAGCTCATATGAAAAGCTAAAGCCCTCCCAAATGATGTTTAATGCACTGAAAAAAATTAGTTTCACTGAAAAAAGATTTATCATTTAATCAAGACAGACAGGTCAAATTTGGGCAAGACAAAAGTTTTGTCGCCTATACAGAAATTGAACAACTTTACTGAAAATCCAAAAATATGTCAGCAAATTAAGTAGTGGTGCTGTGAGATCCAAATTTAATATCTTGTATGATTTCCATGAGCTTCAAGGACAGCATCCATGCAGTTTGGCAAGGATTCATACAATTTATTGATGAAGTCATCAGGAATAGCAAAGAAAACAGTCTTGCATGCCTCCCAGAGTTCATCAATATTCTTTGGTTTCATCTTCCATGCTTCATCTTTCATCCTACACCACATATGCTCAATGATGTTTATGTCTGGTGACTGGGCTGGCCAATCCTGGAGCATTTTGATCTTCTTTGCCTTAAGGAACTTTGATGTGGAGATGGAAGTATGCGATGGAGCACCATCCTGCTGCAAAATTTGGCCTTTTTTATGATTGGGAATATAAGAGGTAGCTAAGATTTCTTGGTATTTTAGACTATTGATGTTGCCTTCCACCCTGCAGATCCCTCGCACACCCCCATACTGGATGTAACCCCAGACCATGATTTTGCCTCCACCAAACTTCACTGTTTTCTGGGTAAATCTCGGCTCCATGCGGGTTCCAGTAGGTCTCCTGCAATATTTGCGGCGACTGTGGTGTGATTCAACAGAAGATTCATCTGAAAAATCCACCTTCTGCCACTTTTCCAGAGTCCATCCTTTTAGCAGGATGTGGCCCTTGGCAAATGCCACACGGTTTTTCAATTGTCTTTTGTTTAGTGCTGGCTTATGGGCACTGTTTCGACCATGGAGGCCATTTCAAGACAGAATCCGACAAACTGTTCTGGTTGACACAGGAACTTCAGGTGACCAGGTCTCGTGGAGCTCTGATGCAGTGGAAAATGGGCTGGCCTTGGATTTTCGAGCCAACAAACGGTCCTCTCGAGCAGTTGTCTTGCGGGGTCAGCCTGACCTGGTATTGTCTAAAATGTCTCCAGTCTCTTCAAATCTTTTTTTTATCCTCTGAACTTGACGCTGAGACACATTGAAGGTGTCTGCCACATCAGCAGTGGATCTGGTCTTCAGCCTCCTGATAATCAAAACTTTAGTCTCCGGTGAATCTTAGGCATGTTTGCAGAGGTCTAGTTGCAGTTGAGAAGGTCTAGTGTACTGGTGTTCTTTTTATACACACCTGAGACCTAATTAATCCATTATTAGCCGCAGGTGAAGCTCATATAACAAGGCGACAACACTTATGTCTTGGCAAAAATTTACTCAATGGGCTTTACCAAGCTGTGAATATTAGAATACTTTTTGTCAGTTTCGTTTTGCACTGAAACATTATTACAAAAGCTGTTGGGATTAAAATGACCCATTTCTTGTAACAAAATCTTGATTAGAAATATATTTTAGCGGCACTTCAGGTCAATTTGTACACAAGCGACAAGACTTTTGTCAGGGACTGTAGATAAAACTCATTGAAAAAAAGAGCATGGGACCCCCCCTCAGTCCAATACCAGGACCTTTGGGTCTGGTATGAATATTAGGAGAACCCCGAACCAAAATAAAAAAAATTTGCGTGGGGGTCCCCCTAAAATCCATACCAGGTCCTTCAAGTATGATATGGAAATTAAGGGGAACCCTGCGCCAAACCCTGCTCTTCTTTTCAAAGAGTTTTATCTATATTGCCGAGACAATTCATTAGAGCCGCGATCAGTTTTAAATGCCAATTGTTCCTTTAGAAATGTAATTTTGCCGGTGTGCCATTCTAAACACTGGAGAAATGTGCCACTTTGCAGGCATACTATAGACACCCCCCAGACACTATATTTAAAGGAATATTTCATTTTTATTGTTTCACTTTAAGCATTAAAAAATCACTGGTCCCAAAAAAAGTCCATTTAAAAAAAAAATGTTTGCATTGATACATGTCCCCTGGGGCAGGAACCAGGTCCCCAAACACTTTTTATGACAATAACTTGCATATAAGCCTTTAAAATTAGCACTTTTGATTATTTATGTTGGTGTCTCATAGACTTTAACGGTGTTTTCTGCCAAATTTTTGGCCTGTTTACATGTTCTGCTGTGAACCAAACTGGAGGGTGTATGGCTTATCCCTATCCCTGAATCCCCCTACTATTTTGGAAGTAATCCTAATATTAAACAACCATTGTCTAATGGAATACATGTATGACAAAGCCCACCTCCAAATTCCTGCATTCTTTAAACAATGGGCTCCTTGGCTCAAACATCCTAAATGCTTGCCTCAGCCTTGATTTACTATCATTAGTATCGATGTGGCTTACTACTATAGTTTTGACACCTTCCAGGACCATCCGCCTACATACTCTCACATATGCTTCTGTCATATTACAGTGTAGGCAACATGTTCTTTGTTTACTTTCTTCTTCTTTTATTCTCTTAGACAGTTTTAAGCTTCTTTTTATTCTTTTTTTCTTAATAGCACGTATTTAAAATCTCTCTTGTTGTTATGCTCAAGATTTTGCCTTGTACCCTAATGTACTTGTTTGAATATTGTTCTCATTCTCTGACTACTTATGTATATGGAAAAAAAAAACATGTTTACTCTGTCTTATCAAAAAAAGTTGCAATTCAAAAGTGTACTTAGAATTTTCCCCTCTCTCCCTCACCTTCCTTTGTAAAATGCTGTAGCATACCCAATTGTTAGTTTGAGAGATAACTGAGGATGTCATATTCTTTGCCTGTCATCACACTAGGATGTTACAGGATCCCACTAAGAATGCAAATCATAATGGTTCCAGGAGCAATGAAGGTGTAATAGTATGTGTTTATCGTTTCTGTATGAAAAAAAGTATTTCGCTTTGAAAAATACTTTTAAAACCTAGACAATATAAAGTGGAAGTAAACCTTTCGATTTAACGGTTTCAAAAAACAGTTACATTTCTGGCACATGCCGGTAATGTAACTGTCCCAGTGGTTGTGCTCTTATCCAAACTGTCAAACCATCCAATGGTTGGTTCATAACTGATCACATGTGCAGCATCATGGCAGTTGAAGATCAAACAGAGATCAAGATGGTGGCTTCCTTGACTGAAATCGATAGGAGGGTTTACTTCCACTTTAAACAATTTGGGTTACTCATATTATTGCTAAAGGGACCTTACATGAAAAATGTCCCTGCTGTTACTTTAATAAGCCAGCTCTATGGACCACTGCCCAAAATGTAAGCATGCAAGTGTGAAAAGGTAAGCATGCAAGTGTGTTGATGAAAGGCTGTATAGTACATTTTGTAATTACCGGTACTTTAATACATTGGTAATTAACATGCACCGTGTATGATGTAAGTGTACTTTTTGTAGCAATGCTAATTAAAGAAAGGGTGATGTCTTCGTTGCATCTCACATATCTCCAAGATTCCTCTATATCAACTAGTATATCCATTAACATTTCACAGAAAATAAATACAGGGGTGGATCATCCTGTAATTTGTTAGAGAGTTATTTGAATTTCACATTAATTGGACAGCTATATCTCTGTGATGAAACAATTACTGGCTACCACTGCATTTCCATTGATCAGACCCAGGACCATGACTTACATATATCTGAAAAAAATCTTTAATCAACAAAATATCTAGCACTGTGCTTTACATTGCTAAGACATTTGTTTTGTTAAAGACGCCCAGACCTAAATTGATGTAAACAAATACAGCCACAAACTAGGTATTACATATATACATATTTTACTTTTAACATTTGTAAGTAACACATTTCTTGTGTAATATTTAGTGTGCTCACATGCTCTGCAGCCCAGGCTCAACCACTTACATATTATTGGTTTTGAAGTCGTCAATATCAAATCAGACTAAACCTAATTGCAATCAATCAGGCTGTAAATGAGCAAAACTTCAAACAAACTGTAAGTAAGCACTTTTATTAAGCCATTCATTTAAAGGGCATAATGATGTCCAGAGAAAAAGGAGAGGCCAGTACCGTGGAACCAAATCCTTGTGTTACAGAATGACATCAGCTGTGCATAAAGCATTATAGGCTCAAATCACAAACTTGATATTCTCTTGTTTTGCTGTTATTTCCTTTATATCATTGTCTTTTTTACCTCACAACTCTTCAATCTTCATTTACAAACAAGCTTAACATGCTTTATTTAGTTGTGGTATTTTACCACTACTAGTGCTATTATATCACATTAAATTAATATAAGTCAATTTAAAAAGATTGGGGACACCGGAAGTCAAGCGCACTGGAGCGCACCGGACTGACGTGCGTCATTAGTCTCCCAGGGCCGCTGTGGGTGTAATTACTCCATCGTTTGGCCCTTCACTTCCTGGAGTGAAAAGGAGGCTTGGAGCGCGGCGTCCGGTGCGCGATGACGTCATGCGCGGTGACGCTGTCACATGACTTCGTATAGAGCGCTCGGATTGGATGCTCATTCCAAAGGGAATTTTAAGTGTCAGCAATGTAGGACTCTGTTAGCTACTGAGTCAGGCAAAGGGAGCTGTTTGACGCAGCTGCCAAGGATCTTCATATAATTGTCTATGGGATCACCCAGAGCCTATACAACATGTGACCATCCAGGTCTCATACAGCTGATTACTATTTGGTTTAATTATTTGTGCATATATGTAAGCGTGGTACAGGCATTTAGGCTTATGCCCCAGTAGAAGGACGATTGTCCGAAACATGTCGGGTTGCTTACGTCTATAAATGCCCTGTTACCACGCAATTTTATTCTATCTTTTGTGATCACGTTTTATAAATTGAGGTGCACTGTTTAGCACTTTTTCAGCTTTTAATAAAGCTTTTTTTTTTTTTTAACTGATTCATGCCCTATGTGGAGGATTTTTTTCTTATCTCCCCTCATGAACGGGACCTTGCTGAGCCTCAACCATTCCTATTTTCAAATTCCTTCCATCTGAGAGAGAGATTCTGAGAGACCGGGAACTTCCATACTATCGTACGGCGATCCTCATCCTGGATGTGACTCCCCACCAGGACTCCCCCTGCCAGATACCCTTGGGATCGTTGTATCCCTCAAGCCTGTATGACACTCCACCGTATGGTGACTGTGTCCACCTTTTCCGGTAAGGATATTCATTTCTACAGTTTCCATTGGGAATTTAGAAGACTCAGGTGCAGAGTGTCTCCCCATACAGAGTCTTCTCCAGTCCCCACTTTACGTGGAGTTGCAACACCATCTACGCCCATGAACCCCCATGTGCTTTTGGGACTAACAGACGATTCACCATACATTTATGGATTTTTTTCTTAATATGGCTACATATTAGACTTTCACCCATCACCTTTACTACCTAATAGGGTACGGATTTTCTTTTTAGCACTTCCCCACAGATATAAGTTATTTATATGCAATTTTCGAGCGCTGCATGTTTTTTATTTCATTTTCCCTGTACATTGTTTACCACTTTGTTACATGCCAGCAGCTACTATTTACACTATTTTTTGTAATAGCGCAATTATTGTTTGGTTTTATTGAATTTAAAAAGATTACCAAACAGGTTTATTCCCTTAAAATAATACCATATTCCGATGGTGAAAACTGAGGGTTCCAATAGCTGTCTATGGAAAAGAGAAGGAAAAGGAGCCATTTAAAGTGCTGATAAAATAACACGTACGAATGAGAAAATACGGCATTTGACAGATTTTTACTTTACAAAAAAAGTAAAAATAAAAAGGCACACCTTGGTGGCATTTATGTTTGTGAATTAAACTTTTTGGAGAAAACTTTCATAGGAAAATAAGTAAGTGAGTGAAGCAATCTGTAATGTGTTCTTGTATGTACAGTAAATATAAACTTAAAGTATTGATTGTGCCCCATAGGAAATGTTCATATTAGCCCAGATAGAATTGTAGACACATATATATCATAAGGATTTTTCATAACTGTTGTGCCTCTCCTCTATACTATATAAGAAAAAAGAACAAAAAGGAACCAAAAAGTGGGAAAAAAGCGCTGCACCAAAGCAGAGTTGTGACACCAGTCCTAAGTTTATTGAACAAACCAAGGCATACAGAGGCACGGGATAGCCATCTAAAGCATTGGTGTTACAGACTCCAGGACTGGCGATCATTCGTTATATGATCATCTGATTCTGCTACTTTGAGAGTGATTTATATGCTTTTACCATTAAATCTGTTTAATACTGTACTCAGTCTGATGCTCCACTGTTTCTCACCATCTAAAGCATTGCCAACTCAGGTAGATTACCTGGATATGGGGGCTGCATGAGTGACAGGAAGACTCCAAGAATGTTCCCACAAGACCAGCTGGTCTGTCTGGTGTAAGTTGTAGATTGCACAAAGTGCACTCCACAGCATACACCACATAGCACAATGAGGCCTCTTTGGACACGAGTAGGGGAGCATTTTCATGGGGCATCGTATCAAAGTGATGGAGGATTGTCAAATGTTTCCAAGCATTTTAAATACCATATGTACATCTTGGTGATATGTCCTCTTTTACTTTTTTATAGTCTGGAGAGAGTGGGGGGGGGCAACACTCATTGTAAGCTTCTAGAAAGAGAAGTTTGGTGGATATTCAATTTAAACCTATAATTCCGGCTGCAATGAATTTCAGATATGATGTGGATTTGTTTTTATGTTAGCTTTATGACACAGGGTATTATATCCATCAGTCCGCAGTCTGAAATCCTTCCACCTACTCCTCATCTCTCTGATATTCTTTGCTATGAGATTTTTCCTTGTACTGAAATCTTAGTCTTGGTCCATGCATGCAGAATAGTTTTATTTAATAACTTTTAAACCATAGAATTTGTGTTTATTAAATTGTAACATTTTCTTTCTTTTATGCATATTATTGTTATTGTATCATTATATACAGTATTTATCGGCATATAACACACACTTTTTTCCCCCTTAAAATCAGGGGAAAATTGTGGGTGCGTGTTATACGCTGATCCCCCGAAGATTGTGAGCCCCTCGGCCGTTCTCGGCAGCTTTCGGCCGCTCTCGGCCGTTCTCGGCAGCTTTCGGCCACTCTTGGCTGTTTTCGCCGGCTTTCGGCAGCTCTCGCTGACCCACGTGAGCCGCCAAAAGGCACCGAGAACAGCCGAGAGCGGCCGAGCACCGCCGAGATATACAGGACATCCGTCTCTGTATCTCAGCGGTGCCATTTTTAAATGGCAAGGTACTGACAGTACAGACTGTCTGCAAATGCACAGGGGCAAGGCTGCAATTGACACTGACAAGGATGCAATGATGGACACTGACAAGGATGCAATGATGGACACTGACAAGGCTGCAATGATGGACACTGACAGGACACTGACAAGGCTGCAATGATGGACACTGACAGGACACTGACAAGGCTGCAATGATGGACACTGACAGGACACTGACAAGGCTGCAATGATGGACACTGACAGGACACTGACAAGGCTGCAATGATGGACACTGACAGGACACTGACAAGGCTGCAATGATGGACACTGACAGGACACTGACAAGGCTGCAATGATGGACACTGACAGGACACTGACAAGGCTGCAATGATGGACAAGGCTGCAGATGGACACTGACAAGGCTGCATTGATGGGCATTTAAATGTATTTTTTTTTCCTTAAACTTCGTTCTTACGATCGGCGCGTCCAATGCTCCTTCCTCCGCTCACAGATCGTACGTAATACGCACGCGTGTTACGCTTTATAGACACTGCGCATGTGTGTAACTCCGCCCGCCCCTGACGTTCTTTCTATTCTATTCCCCGCCCCTTTTCGTTCGGCGCAGTGGGGGAAGAGCATGATGGCGGAGTCACACCAGGTGCGTGCTAATTGTAGCAACGAGGAGGAGGAGGAAAGCCCGGATCCAGGCACGTCCCGATCCAGAAGGAGACGTTTTAAGGCCACAAATATGTCGTTTGGGGAGATGTTGGAGATGGTCGACATCATGAAGAAGTCCGACTATGATGGCAAATATGGGCCTTACCCCAACCCGAACATCCGAAAGGCCAAGATCATGGCGAAAGTGGTCAGGAGTCTCGAGCGGAATTTCGGGGTCCGAAGATCAAAAGATCAGCTCAGGAAGCGGTGGACGGACCTGTAGTTGAGAGAGCCGGAGCAGTACCGAAAGATCCGGAGAGTGCTGCAAAAAAGTAAGTAGTTGTGCTGTGTTTATATTCTTTCTGGCTTTATTCCGTTCGTTCTGCTCCAATATGCTTTTATTAATTGTAACGTTTAAAAAGGTCAACTTTAATGTTCATGGGCCCATTATTCGTTCGTATCAAACATTTTTCGTTCGGCCTCTAGAACACCATTGTTTAGGCCATATGCATTTTCCCACATTTTTTTGGGGCCTACTTGGATGCCAAATATTTGTTTAGGTAGATGGGTTTGTTACTAGAATGAAATGCAAACTAGATTGTGTGTAAGGAGGGGACACTGAGCAGCTGTTTTCACATCTGGACACTGGAGCACTAGTGTGGGACACAAGAACACCATTTTTATTAGGGGGGGCACACAGGTGCTCCAGTGTATACTATAGGGGGGGTTACATGTGTGAAGCTTGTACCAAACAGGTAAAGTATTGCAGCTTGACAAAGGGCAATAAAAAAAAGACATCTTTGAACTCGGCTAAAATAGACAATTGTACCCCACTTCCAAGCAATGTTTCCTATTTCTATAGTTCTGCCATCAAATATCTGTGTGCTAAGTATACCATTTTTGTTTTACATAGGGGAGAAAAGACTCGGACACCCCTCATCCCAGGAGAACACAGACCCCCCCCCCCCTGGAAGAAGGGGAACTACCCCAAACCCAAGATGCTGAGCAGGAGGAAGAAGAAGATGTAGTGGAGATTGGCACCACAAGAGGTGAGTGTCTGCGACCCCAGACTCAGGTAAAAGAGATGGCTGGTGGCAGATTTTTGAGACCTTTTTTTTTGTTCTTTATCTCTTTTTAGGTGATCGTGATGTTGTGGATCCAGAATGCTTTACTTCTGAAAGTGCCCAGATACTGATAGGGGAGATCATGGGGTGTAATCTCCAATTGCAAAACATCCAGCAACAAATACGTGATGTTATTACAAAAAATAATAACATCATTGATGTTTTGGGGCGAATTTAAACCCCACAAAATGACCGGTTTTCAGTATTTTCAATTTTAACAATGTTTTTAAAAGCCAAATTTGGAGGATGCACACAGTGTGCCAACATGTGCTATCTGCCATCACGGGAGATCAATGGACGCGTTTTGGGGGGGCAACCCCTTCCTCAATTATAAAGTAGCGTTGAGGAAGGGCTTGCTCCCCCAAAACACGTCCCTTGATCCCCCTGATGGCAGATAGCACATGTTGACATTCGTAAATTGGCGTGCATCTTCCAAATTTGGCTTTTCCAGGGGTGAGTTCCCCCCATCTGAACGCTATATCAAACCCAGTTCCTAAATACTGATGTCTGATATAGCCTTCAGGTTTTACCTAATGTGAACTTTGTAAGTTCTAGTTTTTTGGCTTTCTTGTTGGTTTTACACAGGCCTGTTTTATCTGAAATGGATATTTTGATTATTCATAATGCTACTGCAAACATTTTATACTACAAACATGTTGGTTTGTTTTAAAAACCTTTGGTAAATGCACATTTTGATTGTGCAGGTATAAAAAAGTGCCTTACTCAAGAATGTGTGGATTATTGTCTCAACACTACAACAACACTTTTGGGGTGATGTAATTGTTGTTTTATGCACAAATGGGGATTATTTCCTAAGGGCAAATACACTTTGCACTACAAGTGCAGGTTCAGTGCAGTTGCAAGTGCACTTGAAGTGAAATGTGTTTTTGCATTTAGGAAGTACCAGCCAACACTGTTTTTTATAAGGTTACCCAATCACGACATTTTCTGCACTCAACACATTTCTGTCAGGGTCAGCTAAAACAAACACAAGCAGTAAATGTCCACCAAGAATTGCTTTTGGTTGTTTTTTATTTAAAAAAGGTGTCACATATTGTCTGGCATATTGATAGCCCCCCTACCCACAAAGAACTCCAGGTATCGTAACCGGACATCACGGGCATTCAGGGAGGGCAAGCCAGGACGGCCGCTTTCAAGTGCCGTCATTGTGGAAGTATTTGGGATTCCGGCCTCAGGCCCAACTGAGCCAGCATAGTTGGCTGAATGTTTTCTTAAAAAATTATGGAGAACACAGCACGCCAGTATAATATGGTTCAGTTTATACTCCGCCATATGGATGGGTGTCAGAAATAGTCGGAACCGGCTGGCCAGGATTCCAAATGTGTTCTCCACCACTCTTCGGGCTCTGGCCAGCCGGTAATTAAAAACCCTCTGTTCCGGGGTGAGGGTCCTCATCGGAAATGGCCGCATCAGGTGGTCCCCCAGCGCAAATGCTTCATCAGCAACGAACACAAATGGGAGACCTTCAACATTGTCCTCTGGAGGTGGCAAGTCCAAACTGCCATTCTGGAGATGCCTGTAGAACTCCGTCTGGGCGATGACTCCACCATCGGACATCCGGCCATTCTTCCCCACGTCCACATACAAGAACTCGTAATTAGCCGACACCACCGCCAACATCACTATACTATTAAACCCCTTGTAGTTATAATAGTACGACCCCGAGTTGGGTGGTGGGACGATGTGGATGTGTTTCCCATCAATTGCCCCTCCGCAGTTAGGAAAGTCCCACCGCTGGGCAAAGTGGGAGGCCACAGTCTGCCATTCCTGTGGCGTGGAAGGAAACTGTTGAGGAAAAAAAAAAAAATTACTATTTTTTCACAGAAACCTGGCAAGCAGATTAGACACAAACATTATGGATCAACCTCCAGATAGCATTTATTAAGGGGAATTTAACAACAACAAAGTATAAGGTACACCTATCATCTTCCCCCTCCCCCCCTCTCATGGGCCATTTCTAACATTATAGGGGGGGGGACTCTTGGACAGGTAACCCTCTTCACTTCATTGAGAGATGAATGCCTAAATACAGGGTATTACTTGGAACAGCCCCTCCTTTGTTACACTATTGGCAGCCCACTGGACAGGTAAGAAGTGTCATAATACAAAGATATAAATACACACTATACACATTTGAGCACATTTGGACATTCTGCTATTACCTATCAAGATCATAATAGGATACAAGAACTTTAAACAGTACCATTGGAAAGTATACAGGCAGGCCCTTGCACTACATGCTTTGGGGAATTCATCCATAAATCTGACCAGTAAAGAGATGGGTGTAGTGTGTATGGGTTTGGCAAAGTCAGCAGATAGATGATTGAGGATAGAGAATTGGGATCAGCTGACTTAGCAGTTGGGGGGAGGGAGGGTTACCAAAAATTTGGGGACACCACAAAAAAAAGCCTCTGGCCCTCTGCCTGAATTTAAATCCAAAATAACATTTCCAAACATTTTAGGGGGTGTTTGGGGTAAAGCACTACTATGGAGCTGATAAAATACATTGTTAAGTGACTACATGAGGTGAATATAGGGACAGGAGACACCATGCTGGAGAGGTTATTGAATGGGAAATATGTATGAAGGACATAAAATAATAATCACATAAAAATCCAGCATGCATGAGGACAAAGGGGACATTCACAGCATAATACAATCATGGTAATTAGGGAATGAGGAAAGAAATACAATATATTAGCAAACATTCAATACAATAACATGTGATATAAAAGGAAAAAAATCTTACCTTCATATACTCCTTCTGCAGGACCTGTATGATGGCAGAACAGGTCTCTGGGATAATGATCCCCAGAGCCTGGGGGGAGATGCCTGTCGAGAACTTGAGGTCCTGCAGGCTTCTCCCTGTGGCCAAATACCGCAAGGTAGCGACCAACCTCTGCTCCGGAGTGATGGCTTGCCTCATGCAGGTATCCTGCCTGCTGATATAGGGGGTCAGCGAAGCCAACAAACGGTGAAACACGGGGTCCGTCATCCGGAGAAAGTTCCTGAAATCATCAGGATTATTCTCACGGATCTCACGGAGCAAAGGCATATGACAGAACTGGTCACGCTGAAGCAACCAATTCTTGGTCCATGAACTCCTCCCCACCCTGTTCATGGACTGGACTTGTGTCAAGGTCAGGACCCCAACACCAAGCCCCCGCACAGCACGAACTCTACGAGGAGTACGCATACGAAACATGGCTATAAAACGGTCGGCTGCTCAGAACGAAGTAACAGAACGCACTGAAGAACAGCAAGGCCTGTGAAGAGCGACCTGAAAACCAGTAACGAACGAACAAGAATACAGTGACTAAAGTCACGCGGAACTTGCTTGCACGCACTGAAGAGCAGATACAAACCCACAAGCACAAACTGAACGGCAGAAAACGATCTGAAAGCCACGAGTCTGAAAAAGCGCGAATCGTCTCTCACCAAACTTTTACTAACACGAGATTAGCAAAAGGAGCCCAAAGGGTGCTGCGCTTGGTTCTGAACCGGCCTTTTCTAGTCTCGTCGTACGTGCTTGACGTCACCGCGTTCTTGGCGATCGGAAATTCCGACAACTTTGTGCGACCGTGTGTAAGCAAAACAAGTTTGAGCCAACATCTGTAGGAAAAAATCAGAGGATTTTGTTGTCGGAATGTCCGATCAATGTGTGTACGGGGCATTGGACAGGTCAATTGGTTGTCTGCGAGCTGGTGGTAAGTAGGCTTGGAATTTTTTCCTGGGCATTCCCCAGGTTTTGTTGTTATCTGTTTGTGGCCTTCTAATGCCTCTTACTGCGATAGCCAGCTATAACTGAGGGTGGTGGCAAGATTTTTGCAATCACGTGGGTGTGTGTACTGGTCCAGCAACGCACCAGCACCTTTGCAGCCATTGTGCTACCTGCTGGGTGTTTGGTGTGTCCTGTACCTTTAAGAAGGGGTGGGCTCCCTTCAGTCCACCTGCCCTCACTTATCCATTAGAATGCATGTGCCTCCACTGTGGGGACACCTTAATTTTAGTGTTAGGACCACAGATTACAGGGTGCCTTGACGTGGCTCTGTGGCTTACGCATGCGTTTGCAGATGCGTGCGGACTGAACCCCTGTTTTTAACGCGTACTGTTAGACAGGTCAATTGGTTGTCTGCGAGCTGGTGGTAAGTAGGCTTGGAATTTTTTCCTGGGCATTCCCCAGGTTTTGTTGTTATCTGTTTGTGGCCTTCCAATGCCTCTTACTGCGATAGCCAGCTATAAGTGAGGGTGGTGGCAAGATTTTTGCAATCACGTGGGTGTGTGTATTGGTCCAGCAATGCACCAGCACCTTTGCAGCCATTGTGCTACCTGCTGGGTGTTTGGTGTGTCCTGTACCTTTAAGAAGGGGTGGGCTCCCTTCAGTCCACCTGCCCTCACTTATCCATTAGAATGCATGTGCCTCCACTGTGGGGACACCTAAATTTTAGTGTTAGGACCACAGATTACAGGGTGCCTTGACGTGGCTCTGTGGCTTACGCATGCGTTTGCAGATGCGTGCGGACTGAACCCCTGTTTTTAACGCGTACTGTTAGACAGGTCAATTGGTTGTCTGCGAGCTGGTGGTAAGTAGGCTTGGAATTTTTTCCTGGGCATTCCCCAGGTTTTGTTGTTATCTATATATATAAATATATATATCTATATCTATATATATCTATATATAGATATATATATCTATATCTATATATAGATATATATAGATATAGATATATATATATATATGTCAATGTACTTACTGGTTGGACTTAGTCGATTTTTTTTCCATCCTTTGTAAAGTGTATTTAAAGACAAAACGTATTGTGATTTTGTTTTGAATAGAATACCTGAATGAATGAACCCCTGATAGCTTTTCATTGCTGTATGTGTTGTGTAGATTTGCCCACTCTGTTTTTTTATCTATTATCACTGAGACCGAGAGTGATGGGAATTTTTTTTTTTTTTAAAGTTGTTCCAAAAACAGTAGGTGAGAGTAAATTTTCCAGTGGGAACACTAGTTCCAGTGACAAATGTATAAATGAGATATTCCCTCACTTTGGAGAAATTTCTTCTCATTTACTGTTTAATCTCTAAAAAAAGTGATGGGTGAATATGCCCAAGTTAGCTTCACCAACTATTTAGTGAACCTTGCTAAAAGTTAGAACTCTATTGAAGTCTGCTGTATATAGCTCAATCTTGTTAATGCTGTCAATTTTTAGGGTAAACTAATGTCAAAAGACTGTCACAGACAGTCTCAAAGACATCATACACTGGTATAGTATAATTTGCTGTGTAACCTTTTTTTTCTTTTACATTTAGCTTAGTTTACATACAGCCATAGCTTTACCAATGTGGTTCATCCTAGTCTGAATAAAGGCATTTTTTCAGGTAGCTTTAGCAGTACATTAACTACATAGAAATTGTCTAGAAGTGTGCTGTGACTTTTTCTCGCGAATGCAAAACTGTCCTGCTCCGGGCCGATTTCTGTCAATCTCTCACTAAGAATTAAAGCCTGAATATGATACAACAGTGAAAAATTGACAAGCAGCAGGACATATTTATTGAGACACAACTGGGTGCAATGTACAGGCAAGGGATTTACTACACGAATTAAGATATCATAGATGATGCAGCAGAAGCAAGATGGCCATTAGCAGAACAGTTGTAATCAGGGATAACACTCCTAACTGGTTTATGTCTAACTTATACAGTATTTTAAATCTGGGGATAGGAGGTGCAATGATTGTGAGGGATATCATGTGAGGTGGTTTAAACGCACACTGTTCTTTCACTTAGTGCTCTTTCCTTTTAAATGAGGCAGTAACAAACTAAAGAAAAGATGGTCAGTAACAACAAAAAAATATATAAAAAAAAGTAAATGACAATCCCAAAATACAACCCCTAAAACAGAAGCCCCCTTTTTAATGGAGAGACATGCAAAAAAAGCAGATTAACCTAAAATAAAGGTTCTTATCACTATAAAATAAAAAACAGTATATCCCCAGGGTAAATGAAAACCCAAAATATCCAAACCCTGAAACAAAATCCCAATTTTAAAGAAAACATTGCAGTAAAAAATGTATACTATGGAAAGGACAGCAACTAAAAATTACTGCTGACACATCATCAGTACAGCTCACATATTCACAACATTTAGGCTTATATATCATCTGCATTATACACTGGACAATTTGAATCATATGATCTAACACTACATGTCCAGTGCCATAGATGTGGTGAATCTCCTTCTAATATACTGTATATCATGATCTGGGCTTGTCCACACATCACTGGTTTTTGGGAAGCACTGTTTTCTGCATTAGAAACTCATCTCGGATTTTCTGGTCCTAGAACCTCTGCGGTATGTCTTCTTGGTATTCGTAATGCCTTTGTATCCCCAATGCATGAACATATTATTTTCCGCCTGATATTTTTCCAAGCCATTCTACTCAACTGAAAGAACCCTAACCCTACAACACTAGCACAGGTGTTTCACCTGATCAACACAGATCTCCCCATATATAAAATAATTTATGCTGGCAGAGCATTCCTGGATAAATTCCATAGTATCTGAAGTTTATGGATGGAATACCCACACAACACCGAATTACTTATCCTAGATATACCCTTTTAGTCCAATGTGGATTTCTCCCTTCCAACCTTTGACATAGGTGTTGCAGGAGGAAGTGAGAAGTATAAATGTTGTTGTTTTTGTTTATGAATGTTAAGTTACATACTGGGGGAGATTTACTAAAACTGGAGCACACAGAATCTGGTGCAGCTGTGCATAGTAACCAATAAGCCTCCAGGTTTTAAAGCATAACTCCACTTTTGTTGAGAAAAAAAAAACATTCCTCTCTGGGTGATCTATGTAAATTACAAGGGTTTTAATAAACTTTGTTGCAGATTCCTACCTTTGGTTATTCTGAAGAAATCCCTGTGTGATTGTCTGTATCAATATGGGAAAGTGAGTCTAATGGAAGTTGTTTCATAATTATCAATCAGCTGTGCATCTGCAGGGCTCTAATGAGGAAAGCTGCTGGGCCTGCATCCCTTTAGATGTGATTTCCTATTGGAAATATCTCACCAAAAATGACATTTTTGTTGCAGGAGATGCCTGAAATCTGACTTGTATCTTAGGGCAGACTTCTGGGAAAATTGGTGAACCAATCACACAAGCAGAAAATGACATATCTGGGGGGCATTCTATACACATTCTGTGTACAGAACACCTCCAGGTAGCCATATTGCATTGCATTTTTAGAAAATTCCAGAGCTGCCGATTTAAAAGGAAAGGTACGTTTTAGTAACATTCAATTACAATATGACTTGTGTCTCAATTGCTATAATTATTATTTCTTTAGTTGTTTTTTTTTTCCCCATGAAAGTGGAGTTACCCTATAATTGAACAAGCTGAAATTAGAGGCTAATTGGCTACCATGCACAGCTGCACCTGATTCTGTGTGCACCAGTGTTAGTAAATCTCCCCCACTGTCGTTATCTCACCAATATTAGGTAATGCATGCTCAAAACTTGTATAAAACACCTTCATGCCTGCTTAATATGGTTCATAGGTCATGCAATGCGTTATGCTAAGAAAAAAAAAATCTTCCAGGCATATTGCCACAACAATTTGCAGAGTCTGCAAATCTTAAATCTGTAGGAACACATGGTAGTGACGAACCCAAAGCTCATCTCTATTTGGTAGAGGAAATTAAAGATGAACCCTTGGATAAATAAATGTTATTTAAATTTTATTTATCACCTCCTCCCATATCTACCTCCAGGACTTCTCCTGAGCCTCGCCCATGCTCTGGAATTCGCTACCCCAATCTGTCAGAAGGTCTCCAAATTTATCCAGTTTTAGGCGATCCTTGAAAACCTTCCTCTTCAGAGAAGCCTATCCTGCCTGCATCTAACAACTGCACTATTTTCTCCATTAGCTCATCCCCCACAGCTATTACCCTTTTTGTATAACTTGATATCTCCCTCCTAGATTGTAAGCTCTAATGAGCAGGGCTCTGATTCCCCCCTGTATTGAATTGTATTGTAATTGTACTGTCTGCCCTAATGTTATAAAGTGCTGCGTAAACTTTTGACGCTATATAAATCCTATATATTAATAATAATAATAATAATAATATTTAAATACATGAGGCATGCATACTCTTACTTGAATCTTCCGTTACTTCCTTACTTGAATCCGTTCCTGCGTGTTTCCGAGGCTTTTCAAGTTCATCTGAGCTGTCCCTGAGTATTTCCGAGGCTCTCTGGTGTCCCCCCACATCTGGCTACATGCAGTATAGTCAATGCAGAACAAATTATCTTCATTTCCATTTACTTCTATGGGGAAACTCACTTTGATATGCGAGTGCTTTGGATTACAAGCATTCTTCTGGAACGGATTATGCTCGTAATCTAAGGTTCCACTGTAAAGGTTTTTTGGGGGTTTTATACAATGTGGAGCGGGCAATCTTCCCAGGGCTGCCTTTACCTTGGGGCAAAAGGAGCAGCTGCCCAGGGCCTATTCATTGTCGGGGACCCAAAACAGCTGCCCTTGAGCCCGCACTGGCTATACTCGCCAACTGTCAAAAATGAGAGTCTCGATCGGCATGGCACGGCACATCGCTGATCCCCATACCACAGTGTAAGGGATTTCTGCCCACTGTCTCCGCACTGACTAATTCTCTGCCCCTGTACCTCCCCTATCTCACTCGAGTCTCTCCCCCAGCTGTTTTGCTGGCACTTTCCTGAAGGGACATCCATGAGGCGGAGATTCTAGGCTATTGATGTTTGCGGGAGGGATCTGGCTGTCCCTGACCACCTATAAGATCGTGTCCACCGGGATGAGGGTGATGTGATAGCGAGCTGAGCAGAGGGAGCAGAGTCCTGAGCTAGTGCGTACGGACTCTGGAGGTAAACTTATCTACAGTAGAAGTACATCATGGATTAGCTTGCTGGCACTGATATTGCTAAGTCTGATTAGTTACTGCAGCTTAGCATAGAAGTGTTGCATGTTAGCTGACAATGGGAATAATGATTTTCACTGCCTCCAGGTTTGTACTGCCCCCTGGTGTGTGCCCTCCCAACCTCTGCTGTGTGTCCTCCCAACCCCTATACTGTGCCCTCTCACCCCCGTACTGTGCCTTTCTGACCCCTGTACTGTGTTCTCCCACTCCTGTACGCTTCCCTCCTGACCCCCCTGATGTGTGCCCTCCCACCCCCATACTGTGCCCTCCTGAGCCCTCCTGACCCTCTACTGTGCCCTCCTGACCCCAATACTGTGCCCTCCTGACCCCCATACTGTGCACTTCTGACCTCCATACTGTGCTCTCCTGACCTCCATACTGTGCCCTGCTGACCCTCGTAGTGTGCCCTCATTACCCCCTTACTGTGCCCTCCTGACCCCCCCATACTGTGCCCTCCTGACCCCTGTACTGTACCCTCCTGACCCCCGTACTGTGCTCTCCTGACCCCCATACTGTGCCCTCTTGACCCCTGTACTGTGCCCTGCCACCCCCTGTACTCTTCCCTCCTGACCCCTCTGGTGTGTGCCCGTCCATCCCCTGTACTGTGCCCTCCAATCCCCCGTACTCTTTTTTCCCGACCTCCCTGGTGTGTGCCCTCCCAGCCCCTGAACTGTGCCCTCCTGTCCCCTGTATTGTGCCCTCCTACCCCCTGTACTCTTCCCTCTTGAACCCCCTGGTGTGCAAACTCCTGACCCCCTGCACATTGCCCTCTCTTCCTGCACTGTACCCTGCATTCTCCTGACCCCCTTTACTGTGCCATGCTGCCCCCCCACTGTTCCATCTTGCCCCCTGTGACACTTAGTCTTTTGCCCTGCTGATCCCTGTACAATGTTCTAATGACCTCCATACACTGCACTACATCCCACTGACACCTGTACACCTGTTTCCCCCTCTCCTCTACCCTACTGTTCTTTGTACACTGCCCTACATCCCACTGACCTCTGTAGACTGTCCTACAAAACGAATGATCTCTGAATACTACCCTACATACTACTGACCTCTGTACACTGCCCTACATACTACTGACCTCTGAACACTGCTCTACATCCTACTGACCTCTGTACACTGTCCTACCCACTACTGACATCTGTACACTGTCCTACTTACTGCTGATAGTAAATCAACAATTATCATAACTTTTGGACTTTTTTGACACAATTATGTTTTTGTAATATTCACAAGTGTAGATTTTTTGCCGTTGTTTGTTGCTGTTATTATTTTGATATATAATTGTGTTTTTCAATACTGTGTACACTTTTTTAGGTTCTAAAAATATTTATTTGTTTGTTTGATTTGCTCCGGACATCAGGTTAACAAATTGCTATTGCTATGATGAATATCTCATAGCATGCTAGCAGCTTTTTATTTATCTTATTGTGTTTGTTCCAGTGCTGTTTCTCTTTTAGTTTGCAATTAATAACTAGCTTTGCAAAGGCATTTGATGCACTCAAAGTGGATTTACAGTATCTCACAAAAGTGAGTACACCCCTCACATTTTTGTAAATATTTTATTATATCTTTTCATGTGACAACACTGAAGAAATGGCACTTTGCTACAACGTAAAGTAGTGAGTGTACAGCTTGTATAACAGTGTAAATTTGCTGTACCCTCAAAATAACTCAACACACAGCCATTAATGTCTAAACCGCTGGCAACAAAAGTGAGTACACCTCTAAGTGAAAATGTCCAAATTGGGCCCAATTAGCCATTTTCCCTCTCCGGTGTCATGTGACTCATTAGTGTTACAAGGTCTCAGGTGTGAATGGGGAGCAGGTGTATTAAATTTGGTGTTATCCTTCTCACTTTCTCATACTGGTCACTGGAAGTTCAACATGGCACCTCATGGCAAATAACTCTCTGAGGATCTGAAAAAAATATATTGTTGCTCTATATAGATGGCCTAGGACATAAGAAGATTGCCAAGAACCTGAAACTGAGCTGCAGCATGGTGGCCAAGACCATACAGTGGTTTACCTGGACAGGTTCCACTCAGAACAGGTCTCACCATGGTCGACCAAAGAAGTTGAGTGCACGTCCTCAGCGTCATATCCAGAGGTTGTCTTTGGGAAATAGACGTATGAGTGCTGCCAGCATTGCTGCAGAGGTTGAAGGGGTGAGGGGTCAGTCTGTCAGTGCTCAGACCATACGCCGCACACTGAGACAAATTGGTCTGCATGCCTCTTCTAAAGATGATGCACAAGAAAGCCCGCAAACAGTTTGCTGAAGACAAGCAGACTAAGGACATGGATTACTGGAACTATGAGCTATGAGTAAGCACTTAGCCGAAAGTTAGCTGATTGCCTGTATTTTTTTGTCACGGCATCCTGTATACTGTATGATCCTGATTTTACAATAAAGATTTTTGGATGACATTTTCCCGGTGTGCTGCTGTCCGGACTTTCTTATATACCTTCAGTATGTCCTGTAGTCTGATGAGACCAAGATAAACTTATTTACTTCAGATGGTGTCAAGTGTGTGTGGCAGCAACCAGGTGGGGAGTACAAAGACAAGTGTGTCTTGCCTACAGTCAAGCATGGTGGTAGGAATGTCATGTTCTGGGGTTGCATGAGTACTGCCAGCACTGGGGAGCTACAGTTCATTGAGGAAACCATGAATGCCAACATGTACTGTGACATACTAAAGCAGAGCATGACCCCCTCCCTTCGGAGACTGGGCTGAAGGACAGTATTCCAACATGATAACGACCCCAAACACACCTCCAAGGCGACCACTGCCTTACTAAAGAAGCTGAGGATAAAGGTGATGGACAGACCTAAACCCTATTGAGCATTTGTGGGGCATCCTCAAATGGAAGGTGGAGGAGCACAAGGTCTCTAACATCCACCAACTCTGTGATGTTGTCATGGAGGAGTGGAAGAGGACTCCAGTGGCAACCTGTGAAGCTCGGGTGAACTCCATGCCCAAGAGGGTTAAGGCAGTGCTGGAAAATAATGGTGGCCACTCAAAATATTGACACGTTGGGCCCAATTTGGACATTTTCACTTAGGGGTGTAGTCACTTTTGTTGCCAGCGGTTAAGACATTAATGGCTGTGTGTTGAGTTATTTTTAGAGGATAGCAAATTTACACTGTTATACAAGCTGTACACTCACTACTTTACATTGTAGCAAAGTGTAATTTCTTCAGTGTTGTCACATGAAAAGATATAATAAAATATTTACAAAAATGTGAGGGGTGTACTCACTTTTGTGAGATACTGTATATCCTATGTGAAATTGAGGAATATATTGTATTTTTTTATTTGTGCTAAGAGTTAAACTTTTAAAGGATATTTCCAGTTTTGCAGCCACATTGCGTTAACACCTACTTTATATTTGCTACATTTCCTCAGTCCCATAGCATAAATAAAACAAATAAACAATAAATAAATACAAATTAAGCTTGCCTTTTGTAGATTCTCTTTTATGGAACTTCTAGAAAGGAAATATTCTACTTTGTTGCAAGGGATACTGGAAATCTTTTTACTATAATTAACCATGGAGGCAGATATCTCATTAGTTGTAATAGATGTAAATACTGTGGGGTTGATTTACTAAAACTGTAGAGTGCAAAATCTGGTGTAGCTGTGCATCGTAGGTAATCAGCTTCTAACTTCACTTGTTCAATTAAGCTTTAACAAAAAAAACAGATGCTGATTGGTTTCTATGCAGAGCTGTACCAGATTTTGCACTCTACAGTTTTAGTAAATAAACCCCTGTTTGGTTGAAGGTTAAGGGTGTAAGGCCGGGTTCACACTGGTACGACACGACAGTCGTACGACTGTGGATCCGACTTTGCCCTGCGGCTTAAAGTCCAACATCCGTCTTACTTCAATGAACGGGGATCTGACTTTGACCCCAACAATGCCAGACACTTTGTGTCTGGTATGAATCTTTAGGGGAAACTTCACTCCAAATAAAAAAAAATACCATGGGTTTACCCTCCAAGACCATACCAGACCCTTAGGTCTGGCATGGGTTTTAAGGGAAACCCCCAAAAATGCATACCAGGCCCTTATCCGAGCACACAGCCTGGCATGTCAGGAAAAGGGAGAGGACAAGTGAGCCCCCCTTCCTGGACCATACCAGGCCACATGCCCTCAACATGCACTGCATCCCCCACGCCAAAGCACCTTGTCCCCATATTTCTTATCATACCCCGGTGAGACACTATCAGTATGTTTCAGGGACAAAGTTGGGCGGCCTTGATGGCAGACTATTCAAAAAACCATAAGGAAGGTGAGGCGGTTCAATCTGAGCTGTCTTCCCTCTGTAATCAATTAAGCAAACAAGTGGAAAAAAAAGCGGCCCTTTTTTGGCACATAGAAAATTTTGAAAGGTACATCAGAGAGGACATTAATCCTTATGGATTGCACATTCAAATCTTCCCTGGTTGATCACATCAGCCCCGAGTTCAAAAAGCAGTGGGAGGATAATTTGCAGGCTTGCACAAGAAGCATGATGAGGTTGCTCATAGAGGAATATAGGACCCGATGTGTAGCTCTAGATAAAGAGATTGACATAATATATTCAAAGTTACAAACTTTTAAAACTCTTCCCTCTTTAAAGGAACATGAGGAAAGAATTAAAACTCATCTAGACCAAATTACTACTGAAACTCTTAGAAAGAAAGATAAAAAATTCTGGCTCGACAAGCTGTCATTTCAGGAAGGGAAAGCGTATAAGTGGACCCAAAATAATTATACTTCCCACTTCAAAAGTAAAGGCCTCACTAAATCCACTATGGAAAGGGGTTCAGACTCGTCAATTAATTCATCTGTTTCTGCTTCCTCCTCCTCTCGCTATCGTAACAGGAACAGACAAAACAAACCCAAACGCTCCCTGTCCGGAGAAGACGGTAATGCACACAAGAAACACATCACTGAGCATCCTGCTCCCACTGTCCTACCAACCTCAGGCACGTTGGGTAACTATGGTGCACGTGGTGAGAGCTCTCTTCCCCCTTTGGGTACCTCTGGTGGCAACTCTGCTTCTGCTTCACATGTGGGTGTTCAGCTTTCTCAATCTAACGTGAATTCAACGTCTAAGGTGGAGGTAAGCCAAAGCCGATTTTTTTCCACAGGACACTACTCCCAATCCAAAAACTTAAAACATGCACAGTTAGGTGCTGTTAATGTTGATGACAGAAATATCATCAACTTATCTAGCTACACTTTGTCAGATGAAGAAAAATCCCTTCTATCCAGGGGTCTGAGTTTCTGTCTGAACTCCAACCTCGACATTTTCGAGACTATTAAAGATTTAAATCTGTTTGCCCCAAAGTTATTGTTGAAAAGCATGTATTCCAAAACTAAAAGTAAATTTGAAACCGCTGATGCACAACATGACAAGGATCTTGATGTTCTGTTGTCCTTACTGGAGGAACAGGACTCACCTGACCTCATTGATTCCATCAACTTAGACTCACTCCTCTATGACAAACCCACAGAGCCAGCCACGTCACCCTGTATCTCCAAAAAAATGAAGAATAAATCAGATAAATTTCCCCCCCTCAGCTCCAACTCCAACTTGATGTCCTTTGTGACCACTGTCACATCGGAAATCAATAAATTGAAAATTCATAAAAAGACTGGGAATTTATCTTCTTCTGAATTGGTTGCCCTTAACAATTTGAAAAAATGCCAGTCCCTTGTCATCAAGCCCTCTGATAAGGGCGGCAATATTGTAATCATGTCAAATGAGCAATATAAAATCATGTGCCATAAAGTGCTGGTCAATCGGGACTGGTATAGACCCATTTCCAAGGCTAGTATTGCCAAATTTGAGATTCAATTTTATGCGCTGATTGATGGTGCATTTTCACAAGGAATTATCGACCAGGATATCTGGGAATTTTTACGTATAAAGTTTCCCAGAATCCCAACCTTCTATTGTCTACCCAAAGTCCATAAAAACTGTCAGACACCCCCAGGGAGACCCATAGTGTCTGGGAACGGGGCCATCACTGAACACCTTAGTCTCTTTGTAGACTCCCATCTCAAACCGTTTGTCCAAAATCTGCCTTCATACGTGCGCAACACTATCCACCTGCTACAATCTCTAGAGGGCCTACATGTCTCACCTCAGTCCCTGTTGGTGGCGATTGACGTGGAGGCGCTGTATAGCTCTATCCCACACCACTTGGGACTGGCCGTGATCAGACATGTCATCACTCAAACCCACAGAGATGATAAGAAATTATGCGAATTTATTATTATGGCCCTAGAATTCATCCTTTACCACAACATCTTTTCCTTTGATGGCTCCCATTTCCTCCAGGTACAGGGCGTCGCGATGGGGACCTCCTGTGCCCCGTCCTACGCCAACCTGTACCTGGGGGAATGTGAGCAGTCATTCCTCTCTGACGAGTCTTTCAAATCCCACACCCAATATATAGCGGCGTGGTACCGCTATATAGAAGACATTATGGTGTTGTGGGAGGGCTCCGAAAAGGAATTGAACGAGTGCATCACTCTGATGCAACGCAATACCTTCAATTTAAAATTCACTGTCACTCATAGTCAAAACAATGTTACTTTCCTGGATACCACTATTAGTAAGAACTCAGACGGGACCCTCTCTAGTGGCCTTTTTCGGAAACCTACCATGGGCAATACCATCTTACATGCCTCTAGCTTTCACCCCCAACCATTACTCTGCGCAATCCCCTACAGCCAATATTTGAGGCGGAATTGCTCCGATCAAAATACATACTTAACTGAAGCGGCCGCACTTAGAGATAGGCTTCTTGCGAGGGGCTATTCCCGTTCTCTTTTAAAAAAAGCATACAAACGTGCAAATAAAAGAACTCGACGGGAATTGCTATTTAGCCATCAAAAGAAAACAGAAATGGACCCTTCCACTAGGATGATTATGAGGTTTAGCAACCAACATGAGTCTGTTAAATCAATTCTCAACAAACACTGGCATCTATTATACTCTGACCCCACCTTACGCCCACATTTATCCGCATTA
This sequence comes from Aquarana catesbeiana, assembly GCF_042186555.1. Taxonomy (NCBI): domain Eukaryota; kingdom Metazoa; phylum Chordata; class Amphibia; order Anura; family Ranidae; genus Aquarana; species Aquarana catesbeiana. The sequence continues at coordinate 615,877,778 of NC_133325.1, read as the reverse complement.
CCTGCGATCACCTACCGACGCACTAATTCCCTGCGTGACCATTTGGTACACAGCGAATTTGTCGGTGAATCACGTGGCGATCCCTGCAAGAGGTTTGGGACGTTCACCTGTGGGGGATGTCCCATATGCAGATTTATGAATACTAGTCAGAATGTCGTTCTTCCAAATGGGAGCCCATATAGACCATGTCATTTCTCTAACTGTAAGACTGAGGGTGTGGTATACCTTTTAGTTTGCCAATGCCGACAATTTTATGTAGGCAAGACTAAACAAAAATTTTCGTTGCGAGCCTCACGTCACATTACTGCTATGAGAAAAGCTAATCCTGACCTTCCTTTAGGGAGACATGTGGCTAATGAACATCACGGCAATTTTCCCAATATCTATTTTCTCATCCTGGATAGAGTCCATCCTAGCCCGAGGGGTGGGGATTGGAACAAGGCCCTTCTACAGCGGGAAGCCCGCTGGATTGTGGACCTTGCTGCCACCTCACCCGCCGGGCTAACCGATCATTTCAGCTACAGACCCTTTCTAGAGGGTTTCTCTTCTGGGGTGTGTGAGAAAGATCTATAAACTCTCCATTTTGAAATTCCATTGTTATTGTGGTTTCCCTGCTACTCTGTTTGATGATTTATTCCAACAGTGGTGTTTGATGTTCTATGTATGGCCGACTACTGTTATTATGTCATGTTAGGCCACCCTTGTTTAGGCATACATCTGTTCCCTTATGTAGCCTTGTATTTGTAGGCATACTGTTAGTTATTGAGGCTCCCTGTCGGTCTCCTTTGGTGAGTATCTTAGATCACAGTTTACTGGCCCCTCTTTGTCCTGCCCGGCGCACGGGGGCCTCCCGGGACTTCTATCCCTTGGGGGGCCTTTTGTTGGCGCCCGGTTATCGCCCCCGGTGGATGGGCAGCGGTTTTCCCCACCTGTGGGCCTGGTCACCTTTTTTGCGTCGGTGGGCGGTGGTTGCATGACCCCCCTCACAGCCTCGCTATGGGGGGTGCCGTGCAGCGACGGCTCAGGGTCCCCCCCATCCCTTTGGCATCTATAAGTAGCCATTTGTGAGCATGAGGCGTTGATTATACACGTTGACCCTGGGGGGGTTTAATGACCACTCCTGTTATTCTCGTGTCAAAAATCTTTTATTTTTCCCGCCTCTTACTTTATTTAATTTATCCCAATATTACTCCATTATATTACGGAGCCTTCTGTGTGGTCCTCTATTTTCCATCTTCCCCCTCCATGATGGCTGTGATGCTGAGGCTGGTTATGTGCCCCCCATCACACTGGCGAGTGAGGAACTTGTATAGGCTTCTCTCCCTCTCTTTTAAACACCTATCCAGAAATGACAGGAGGATGCGTCATTCAGACGCTCCTCCGTGGTTGCCTTGACTCCCATCCCCTCCCTCCTCCAGACGGAGCGGTGTCATGATGTTGCCATGGCTCCTGTCTCTTCCTCCCTCTGGATGGAGCGGCATCACGGCGTCTGCACGTCAATCAGCGCTGCACCTGCCTAATCCTCCTTTACCCCATATTAAGCCGCCGAACGCCGAGTCAGTGACATTGTCCTGCTCGGCGGCAGCGGCTACGGATCTGATGAGCGGAGCTCCATGGTGCACTGTGATACAGCCCATTGACTAACACGGTAATGCTGCCCTTTGCTTTTTCTGTCTTTGTGTTACTGCAATCTGCCATAGGCTTTTTGTGCCGCCTGGTTTTGATTGAGTCTTTATGCAATATATACTATATATTGCAATACTTTAAGGGCATTCCTGTTTCTGTTTTTATGATCAGGTCCTTTTGTCTTATACTTTAGATCCTGCCCTCATGGAAAATCGGTATTTTCTGTGACCTCTTGGAGCTGTTTGTGCATTGAGGGGTCTCCGCTCCTCCTCGGGAATTTGGGGATTTTCTGTCCACTCTCCCTAACGGTTTTCCGTATGAACAAGTACTAGGGTAAGCTAGGCGTATTAGAGGATTTTTACTCCTACGCCCCGCCTGGACGCGGATCTGCATGGTGGATATGGGGCTCTGCGTCCACGCTGTGGCGGTCATTATTATAAGGTTTTTTCCTGTGTAGATGGATACCAGCCCACTGGGATTTTTTCTTTGTTTCAGACACTCCCCCTTTTGGTGCTTTTTCAATTGGGATTCCTCTGGGATAGTGTTGCCCCGACTGAGCTTGCTCCTCTGGGGCCACACGGGGGGACCAGTGTGGATAAGGCGGGGCCAGACATACGCCCGATTCCTTTTGGACCCTCGTGGCGCTCTGTCCGTACTCACCTCCGAGGCCTTGACAGTGAGCTTCCTGTACTGAATATACCTGGGTATGTGTGTTATCTCTCTTGTATATTTTTTGATGTTACAGATTGGTCTATGATGCAGACAATGTGTCTAATACATATGATTTCTAATTATTTCAAATTTATATCTCATTATGTAGTGTAATTCCTCCTACAAGTTGCCCCTGATGAAGGGACTCTATAGACAGTCCCGAAACGCGTAGGCCCAGGTGGAAGACAACATGAATATACATTCGAATCTCACATCAGTATATTCATTTTTTACATCATTCTATTGTTTATTGAGTGAACTGTATTAGACTTTTTCTACTTGTATTTTTGTATATTTGTATGAATAAAATTGTTTTTTACTACTTCGTTGCCTTCAAAGTCCCACCTATCTTTTGAGGGGTTCGTTTTTCTTCTCATGTTGGGTCAAGTACCTCTTCCCGACAACCCTGGCCGTTGGTTGTCGGGGTCTGCGGGTGGGGGGGGCTTATCGAAATCTGTAAGCCCCCCCCAGATCCCGGCCTCCTACCCTATGTGAATGAGTACTGGGTACATGGTACCCCTACCCATCCACCTAAAAAAAAGTGTCAAAAATAAAGCACAGTACATAGGTTTTTAAAGTAATTTATTAAGGTAGCTCTGGCGTCTCTTCCGATTTCTTCTCCCCTCTACCTCCTCCTCTGATGACTTCTGCCTCTGCCGGTTCTTCTCTTCTCTCTGGTTCTTCTCCGCTGATGTCTTCTAGCCCTCTCCAGTTCTTCTCCCTCTGTCCGCTGTCTTAGGGGAACATTGATTTGCACACATCATTCCACATGAGCTCCCAAAGTTGGAGCGTTTGTCATACCAGTGTGAACCCAGTCTGAGAGCTGATGTCTCCATTGTATGTTAATGAGAACTGGACTCAGTCAGTCCCCAGCTCAACTTTTTGGACAGGTCATTCTGAGCTACTTGAAAAATTCTTGCAGTCCACTCAGTAGTGACATCTCCTCATAAACATCTAAAAATTGAAAAGGTTATTTATTTATTTGTTTGTAGGGATGCTATGTGAATAGGAATACCTAACAAAAATAGTGGTATTTTCTCAAATGTAACTACAAAAATATACTTTAAGAAAATCATCCCAACACGAAACGGACCACAAAAAAGAAAACACATGGGATTTTTAACACTTTCTATTCTATCCAAAACAATACAATGATTTTAGGGTATACATAAATTTTAAAGCTCAGCTATACCACACATTCAGCAACTTATAATTCAAAAGTGCCTAAATTGTTTCTAACTCAATCAAAAAACAAAGCACCAGAGTAAAGATTTAATTCAGAAGAGAAGCCCCCAGAACATGTAATAAAACCTTCACAAAAATACTATATGAAAGTACCTAAAATCAGGTTACATGGTCATGCTTCTTCTTAGTCTAAAAACATGCCAAATTACACAAGGAGATCAGATTTGCTTTACAAATCACTTAGGAGCATATTTTTAAAGCACTGACTCTGACATTTACCAAACATCCACTACAGTTGAATATTTCAGAAGTAAGTGTTTAAAAATGACAATAATGTATTCACCACCAGTGAATCTTTGATGAAAGTTATATTTACTTACTTACTTTAAAAATATCCCCCTTAGTAGGGAGAATACAGATGTTATGCTCCCTAAGCAGACAAAAAGGGGATTGATATCACCCATTTGTGTTTGCAGCTTTAGTTTGTTTTTTATTTGAGCACATTTGCATGGTTTCCTTTTTTTACAGAATTTATAAAGGAAAATTTGTCTGAGGGAGCTTTTGAAAGCACTATAAATTCTCTTAAGAAGCAACAGGCTTAATATATAATATAGTATTTGAGCTAGAATATAATATATATAGATTTATATATATAGATAGAATATGTATATAGATAGAATATATATATATATATATATATAGTATATATATAGTATATGCACTATATTGTCAAAAGTAATTAATTAGACGCCTGCCTTTCCACGCACATGAACTTTAATGGTATCCCAGTCTCAGTCCATAGGGTTCAATATTGAGTTCAACTCTTCTGGGAAGGCTGTCCACAAGGTTTAGGAGTGTGTGAGAATGTTTGACCATTCTTCCAGAAGCGCATTTGTGATGTCAGGCGCTAATGTGGATGAGAAGGCCTGGCTCACAGTCTCCACTCTAATTCATCTCAAAGGTGTTCTATCAGGTTAAGGTCAGGACTCTGTGCAGGCCAGTCAAGTTCCTCCACCCCAAACTCGCTGACCCATATCTTTCTGGATATAGGTCAGCGAGTGGATCTTGCTTTGTGCACTGGTCCAAATGATTTGGTGGGGGGGGTTATGGTGTGGGTTTGTTTTTCAGGGGTTGGGCTTGGCCCCTTAATTCCAGTGAAGGGAACTCTTAAGGCGTCAGTATACCAAGACTTTTTGGACAAAGCCGTGCTCCAAACTTTGTGCGAACAGTTTGGGGATAGCCCCTTCCTGTTCCAACATGACTGCACACCAGTGCACAAAGCAAGTTCTATAAAGACATGGATGAATGAGTTTGGGGTGGAGAAACTTGACTGGCCTGCACAGAGTCCTAAGCTCAGCCCGATAGAAAACCTCTGGGATGAATTAGAGCGGAGACTGTGGGTCAGGCCTTCTGGTCCAACATCAGTGCCTGATCCCACAAATGCACTTCTGGAGGAATGGTTAAACATTCACATAGACACACTCCTAAACCTTGTGGACAGCCTTCCCAGAAGAGTTGAAGCTGTTATAGCTACAAAGGGTGGGCCAACTCAATATTCAACCCTACCGGCTAAGACTTGGATGCCATTAAAGTTCATGTGTGTGTAAAGGCAGGCGTCCCAATGCTTTTTGACAAAATAGTATTACACTCACTCATTTTAAAACACATTATTCTTTTAGCTTTTTAAATTTATAGTCAAACAAAAGATCTGAAAATGCATTTGTGATTTAGCTGTTGTCTCTGTATTGTGAAATTTGCTCCTGTCCATATATATTTTTCATTTCTATAGCACAAATATTGGGGAATGTATTTTCAGCAAACATTAGCAATTAGACACCATGGTCTCTGCATGTCAAAGGTATTTGCATTGTTTTCTATATCACTTGGCTCTCTGAGCAAAATCATTACTAAGCGCAATATGGAAACTGACTTTGATTTGTTTATTCTTATGAAGAGCTGAAATGAAGTAATGTACTTGGCCTGAAATTGTTTGTGTGGGTTTATACATTGATGCAATAATTTGAATTCTCTGTAAAATCAAACAGACTGGTGGTTGTTATTATTTTGTTTCTGATGTAACAATTGTAAAGCCTTTGAACAGCAACGAAACAATTGTAAAATAAGCACAATGTTTACCAAGGAACAATAATTTAATTGTGTTAGTTTCACCTACAACATGAACTATGAAGTCCATTTAGTGTCCACAAATAATACACTTCTGCTCTTTTTATGGTTAAGGTAATTTCCAGACTGTATCAATGTAGAAAGCCATGATTGTCACATAGGCTGAGTTTCAAGCATATCTGCTTTTGTTCATTATTATTATGTAGTGGATTGATGAGATTAGTTACATGGTTACTCTGGTTAAAAAAAGGCACAAGTCTATCCCGTTCAACCACTAGAAGGGAAAAAAACATTATACACAGTTCATCCAGAATCAGATTATTATATCACAGTTGATCCAGAGGGAGGCAAAAAACCCTAATAAAGCAAGATTCATTTTGCAGCAGGGGAAAAATTCCTTCCTGATCCCCCAAGAGGCAATGGGATGTTACCTGGATCAACTTTACCTATAAACAATAGTATCCATTTCTATTATGCATTTCTTGGAAAGAATCCAGGTCTTTCTTAAAACAATTACTGAGCTAGCCAGAACCAACTCTAATGCCCTGTACACACGACCGGTTTTGCTGTCGGACTAAACTCTGAAGGTTTTTCCAACAGATTTCCGACGGAATTCCGCTCAAGCTGTCTTGTATACACATGGTCACATCAAATTCCGACTGTCCAGAATGCAGTGACGTACAACACGTACGACGGGACTAGAAAACGTAAGTTCAATAGCCAGTACCCAATAGCTTTCGTCTCATACTTGCTTCAGAGCATGCATCGTTTTTGGTGCGTCGGAACAGCATACAGACGAGCGTTTTTTCCGATAGTAATTTGGAAAAATATAGAATGTTCTCTATCCGTCCATCTGAATTTTCGACAGAAAAAGTCTGATGGGGCATACACACGGTCGGAATATACGATGAGAAGCTCCCATCGGACTCTTTCAGAAATTTCGCTCGTGTGTACGCGGCGTTAAAGGGAGTCTATTCCAAATTTTCACAGCTCTTGCTGTGAAGAAGCCTTTCTGTTTTTGGAGATGAAACATTTTTTCCTCCAGCTATAAAGCATGCCCCCTTGTCCTCTGTGATGACCTTAACATGAATAACTCAACATCAAGGTCACTATCTAGACCACTTATATATTTATACATGTTGATCATATCCCCCCTTAATCTCCTCTTCTCAAGAGAGAATAAATTCAGTTCCTCTAATCTCTCCTCATAGCTGAGCTCCTCCACGCCTCTTATCTTTGTTGCCCTTCTTTGCACGTTCTCCATTTCCTCTATATTCTTTTTATGAACTGGTGCCCAAAACTGAATTGCATATTCCAGATGAGGTCCTACTAATGAATTGTACAGAGGCAAAACTCTCTCTCTCTCTCTCTCTCTCTCTCTCTCTCTGCAGTTCATGCCTTAGCCAGTTTTCTATCCATTACAAACTGATTGTTCCAAGCCTGTAGACTTTACTTTACTTTATATATTAGCAGTGTGTGGGGAACTGTGTCAAACGCTCCTTTGTCCAAGGTTTTGTTTACCTCCTCGTAAAAAGAAATCAGATTTGTTTGACAACTTCTGTCTTTCATGAATTCATGCTGTCTGTTTCTTAAAATATTTTTTTTCTAGCAAGAACTCATCTACTGTATGTGGTTTTTTTATAAACTCTCCAGTATCTTCCCGACTATAGAAGTTAAACTATCAGATCTATTGTCACTTGGTAAAGATTTTGATCCCTTTTAACCACTTCAGCCCCGGAAGAATTTACCCCCTTAACCTCCCTGGTGGTAATCCCGAGTGTGGCTCGGGGTGAATATTCATTACCAAAAGCAGTAACCCTGAGCCACACTCAGGATTGCATCGCAGGATCCAGGCAAAGTTACTTACCTTGTCCCCAGGATCCTGAAATGTCTCCCCACTGTGTTTGCGAGCTGTGTCCTCTGCTCGATCTATCACAGTTCCCTGCGAGCGTCGCGATGCAGGGTGACGGAGCCTGGTGCCAAATTCAAAAAGTGAAAAACACAGAACATGTACAGTACACTGTAATCTTACAGATTACATTACTGTACCAAATTATTTCATGTCCCTAATGCTTTGTACAGTGCCCTGCATGTAGTTTTACAGTGGGGCAAAAAAGTATTTAGTCAGCCACTAGGGATGAGCCGAACACCCCCCGGTTCGGTTCGCACCAGAACCTGCGAACGGACCGAAAATTCGCACGAACGTTAGAACCCCATTGACGTCTATGGGACTCGAACGTTCGAAATCAAAAGTGCTCATTTTAAAGGCTAATTTGCATGGTATTGTCCTAAAGAGGATTTGGGGACCCGGGTCCTACCCCAGGGGACATGTATCAATGCAAAAAAAACTTTTAAAAACGGCCGTTTTTTCGGGAGCAGTGATTTTAATGATGGTTAAAGTAAAAAAAAAAAAAAAGTTAAATATTCCTTTAAATATCGTACCTGGGGGGTGTCTATAGTATGCCTGTAAAGTGGCGCGTGTTTCCCGTGTTTAGAACAGTCCCTGCACCAAATGTCATTTTTAAAGGAAAAAATCTCATTTAAAACTGCTTGCGGGTTTAATGTAATGTCGGGTCCTGGCAATATGGATGAAAATCAGTGAGACAAACGGCATGGGTAGCCCCCAGTCCATTACCAGGCCCTTTGGGTCTTGTATGGATATTAAGGGGAACCCCGCACCCAAATTAAAATAAGGAAAGGTGTGGGGCCACAAGGCTCTATATACTCTGAACAGCAGTATACAGGCGGTGCAAACAAGACAGGGACTGTAGGTTTGTTGTTAAGTAGAATCTGTTTGTCATTTTGAACGGGTACATTTTTAACGTGTTTAGCTCCAGCCAAAAAATCTTTTTTAAGCTTTTTGGAAAACATAAGGAAGGGTTATCACCCCTGTGACATTTGTTTTGCTGTCTTTCCTCCTCTTTAGAAGATTTCACCTCACTTTTTGTCCCAATGACAAATGTTTTTTGAAAATTTGGGTTTTTTTGTGGAACAAGGATTGGAAAGCATCAGTGGAAAGGAGAAATGTTTTTCCCATATTAACACTTACAGGAGAGAATTTCCCTTCCTAGGGGTAGATTTCATCTCATTTCCTGTTGTCTCCTTCCGTTTGCAAGTAGGAGTCGTTTGTAAGTTAGATGTTTGAAAGTAGGGGCCTGCCCTGTATACTCAGCATAAATTTGGGCCTTAGGTGTTGTTGTGGCCACAACAACGTAAGCCCTCACAGGGCCCTGCTGTGAAATATTAGATCAAGAATTGTAATTACATGCCCCTTTTGAACAGGGGCAGAAAAACTGGGCATTTGGTGGTGGTGGTGGTGCTGGTGCCACAACACTGTAAGTTCTCACTCACTCTTGGTGGGTGCAGAAATGGGCCCTGCTGTGAAATATTAGATCAAGAATTGTAATTACATGCCCCTGTTGAACAGGGGCAGAAAAATTGGGCCTTTGGTGGTGGTGGTGCTGGTGGTGGTGCTGGTGCCACAACACTGCAACCCCTCACAGACACTCTAGTTGGAACGCAGGAACGAGTCCTGCTGCAAAGTATTGCATCAAAAATTGTAATTACACGCCCCTGTTAAACAGGGGCAGAAAAATTGGGCCTTAGGCACTGGTGCTACAACACTGCGGCCCCTCACAGACACTCTAGTTGGAACGCAGGAACGAGCCCTGCTGCAAAGTATTGCATCAAAAATTGTAATTACACGCCCCTGTTAAACAGGGGCAGAAAAATTGGGCCTTAGGCACTGGTGCTACAACACTGCGGCCCCTCACAGACACTCTAGTTGGAACGCAGGAACGAGCCCTGCTGCAAAGTATTGCATCAAAAATTGTAATTACACGCCCCTGTTAAACAGGGGCAGAAAAATTGGGCCTTAGGCATTGGTGGTGGCGCCCAGAACCAAAAATGTTCTTTCAAGCTATCAGCGTGATGATTGAGGAGGAAGAGGATAATTACTCAGGGATAGTCACTCAGCATCAGCGTAGGCAGTCTTTGAAGGGATCTGAGATTTAAAAAAAAATTATTCGGTTACATCAGCATCAGGTGATTGGTAGCTGGTGGTGATCCAAGACTGATTCATTTTTATGAAGGTCAGTCGATCGACCGAGTCGGTGGACAGACGCACCCTGTGATCGGTTACAAAGCCTCCAGCAGCACTGAATGTGCGTTCCGAAAGAACGCTGGATGCAGGACAGGCCAGTAGCTCAATTGCATACTGTGCAAGCTCTGGCCAGTGATCCATCCTCAAGACCCAGTAACCCAGAGGATTTTCGGTGGGAAAGGTGTCCAAGTCTGATCTTGCCCCTAGGTATTCCTGCACCATGTAAAACAGACGCTGGCGATGGTTGCTGGAACCGATCATACCTTGGGGCTGCGGACCAAAAAATTGTCTGAACGCATCGGTCAGACGGCCACCTTCTCCACCGCTCCTTCTTTGACTGACCGAAGCCTCAGCAACACGTTGTCCAGAAACAGGAGTTTGTAACCTCCCAGTCTCTGGGAATGCGTTGCACAGACCTTTCTGCAAGGCCTCCCGAAGATGTTTCATCCTCTGCTCCCTCTGCGATGGCAAGATAAGGTCCGCAACCTTACCCTTGTAATGTGGATCAAGGAGGGTTGCCAGCCAGTATTGGTCCTTCTCCTTGATACCACAAATACGAGGATCCTTACGCAGGCTTTGCAGGATCAGGGAGGCCATGCAGCGTAGGTTTGCTGAGGCATTCGGTCCGGAGTCCTCTGGGTCACTAAGGACGACATGGTCTGCAGCCACCTCCTCCCAGCCACGTACAAGTCCATGTGTTTCTTGGGACTGATCCCTTAAAGACTGCTGCTGATGCTGAGTGCCAGGCTCCACCTCCATACTGACACAATCTTCCTCCTCCTCCTCCTCGTCCTCTTCCTGTGTGATCGGCGGGCATGCAGAAACACTGTCTGGATAAAGGGGGCCTTGAGAGCTAAGGAAGTCCTCCTCTTCCTGCCTCTGTTCTGCCTCAAGTGCCCTGTCTATTATTCCATGCAGCGTGTGCTCCAACAGGTGGACAAGGGGGACAGTGTCACTGATGCATGCACTGTCACTGCTCACCATCCTCGTGGCCTCCTCAAATGGTGACAGGACAGTGCATGCATCCCTGATCATGGCCCACTGGCGTGGGGAAAAAAAAACAAGCTCCCCTGACCCTGTCCTGGTGCCATAGTCGCACAGGTACTCATTGATGGCCCTCTGCTGCATGTGCAGCTGCTGCAGCATGGCCAACGTTGAGTTCCACCTGGTGGGCATGTCACAGATTAGGCGGTTCTTGGGCAGGTTAAACTCCTTTTGGAGGTCCGTCAGCCGAGCACTGGCATTATATGACCGGCGGAAATGCACACAGACTTTCCTGGCCTGCCTCAGGACATCCTGTAAGCCCGGGCACCTGCCCAAGAACCGCTGCACCACCAAGTTAAGGACGTGAGCCAAACAGGGCACATGGGTCATTTGTCCCTGTCGGAGGGCAGAGAGGAGGTTGGTGCCATTGTCGCAAACCACCATTCCTGCCTTAAGTTGGCGTGGCATCAACCACCTCTGAACCTGCCCCTGCAGAGCTGACAGAACCTCTGCCCCAGTGTGGCTCCTGTCCCCCAAGCACACCACCTCAAGCACCGCATGGCATCTTTTGGCCTGCGTACTTGCGTAGCCCCTTGAATGGCTACAGAGCACCGCTGGTTCCGAGGAAAAAGCACAGGAAGAGGCCATGGAGGAAGAAGAAGAGGAGGGGGTGGAGGAGAGAGGTGTGTCACAATCATTAGCATTTTGGAGGCGTGGTGGCGGAACAACCTCCAACACCACTGCACCTTGTCCTGCATCCTTCCCAGCTGCCAGCAGAGTCACCCAATGCGCCGTGAAACTTAAGTAACGTCCCTGTCCATGCCTGCTGGACCATGAGTCAGCGGTAATATGCACCTTACCGCTGACCGCCCTGTCCAGCGAGGCATGGACATTGCCTTCCACATGCCGGTAGAGAGCCGGAATCGCCTTCCGTGAGAAAAAATGGCGTTTAGGTACCTGCCACTGAGGAACCGCACATTCCACAAACTCACGGAAGGGGGCAGAGTCTACCAACTGAAAAGGCAGCAGTTGAAGTGCTAGCAATTTTGCCAAGCTAGCATTCAACCACTGCGCATGTGGATGACTGGGAGCAAACTTCTTTCGGCGGTGCAGCAGCTGGGGCAGGGAAATTTGCCTGGTACAATCTGACGTCAGTGTACCAAAAGCAGATTGCCCACAAGTACTTGGCTGTGACACACCTAATTCTACACCTTCATTCCTCTCAGTGCAGGTCTCAGAGAGGACTGAAGGTATAGTGGGGTTGGAGATTTCAGCTGATGAGGAGCAAGGAGAGGTCCTCTTTGTTCTTTGGTGTGGGTCTTTTAGATACGCTTGCCAACGAACTGCATGGCAGGTCAACATATGTCTGGTCAAGCATGTGGTACCCAAGCGGGAGATGTTTTGGCCACGCGAGATACGCTTGAGACATATGTTGCAAATAGCAGCGGTGCGATCTGATGCACTCGTCTCAAAAAAGGCCCACACCAAAGAACTTTTTGAATAACACGCAGAGACTGCAGCGCCCTGCACATGTGGAGCTTTGGGGTGTGATGCAGTCAATGTGCTGCCCTTAGGCTGGCCCCTGGAGGGCATCCTGCCTCGTTGGTGATGTGCCGCCTCCTCCTCCTCTCTCCTATCAGGCACCCACGTTGAGTCAGTGACCTCATCATCCCCTCCCTCCTCATCACTGGAGCAAACCTGGCAGTATGCTGCAGCAGGGGGAGCATGACTGCCAGATTGCTGTCCTTCTTTGGCACCCCCTCTGTCTGCGCTCATGTTACTGCCTTCATCAAGCTCAGTATCATCATCAGAGCCTTCCAAACGCTGGGCATCCTCCTGGAGCATGTGCCCAACACTGTGGTCAAACAGTTCGAGGGAATCCTCAGGAGGACATGGTGGGGCTAGGGAAGGAGTCACTGATGACATTGAGCCGAGGGAAGAGGCCACTGCTTTGCCAGACAAAGTACCCTGGGCATGGGTGAGAGAGGATGAGGAGGATGAGGACGGCTTGGTCATCCACTCGACCAAGTCTTCCGCATGTTGTGGCTCAACACGGCCAGCTGCCGAAAAAAAGCCCAAGCGTGTCCCACGGCCACATGCTGATGAGGATGCACCGTCTCCATGACCAGCACAAGACACAGAGCCTGCTTGCCCTCTCTTATTGGCTTGTGACTGTCTGCCTCTCCTTCTTGGCCTTCCAGACATACTAATGGCCTGTAGCTGCACTAAGCTGGGATATGTATATATATATATATATATATATATGTACTGATACTGCAGCTAGCAAAATCAACTGCCTGCCTGTAGTATGAGAACACCACCAACCTTCTACAGGTAGCTTTAGCTGAACACTGTGAGGTGGACGCACCCCACTAACTTGTAGGTTTAGCTGAACACTGTGAGCAGGACGCACCCCACTAACTTGTAGGTTTAGCTGAACACTGTGAGGTGGACGCACCACACTAACTTGTAGGTTTAGCTGAACACTGTGAGCAGGACGCACCCCAATAACTTATAGGTTTAGCTGAACACTGTGAGCAGGACGCACTGCACTAACTGTAAATAGTCTAGCTGCCTTACTGTGGTACTAATAGGATCAAAAGAACACCAGTCATTTTCTTCAGGTAGCTGTATATACTGTAACAAGACAAGCCTGCCTGTCAGTAAGAAGATAACAGGAACGGATCTAGCTGAACACTGTGAGCAGGACGCACTGCACTAACTTGTAGGTTAAGCTGAACACTGTGAGGTGGACGCACCGCACTAACTTGTAGGTTTAGCTGAACACTGTGAGCAGGACGCACCCCACTAACTTGTAGGTTTAGCTGAACACTGTGAGCAGGACGCACTGCACTAACTGTAAATAGTCTAGCTGCCTGACTGTGGTACTAATAGGATCAAAAGAACACCAGTCATTTTCTTCAGGTAGCTGTATATACTGTAACAAGACAAGCCTGCCTGTCAGTAAGAAGATAACAGGAACGGATCTAGCTGAACACTGTGAGCAGGACGCACTGCACTAACTTGTAGGTTTAGCTGAACACTGTGAGGTGGACGCACCGCACTAACTTGTAGGTTTAGCTGAACACTGTGAGCAGGACGCACCGCACTAACTTGAAGGTTTAGCTGAACACTGAGCAGGACGCACCCCACTAACTTTTGTAGGTTTAGCTGAACAATGTGAGCAGGACGCACTGCACTAACTGTAAATCGTCTAGCTGCCTGACTGTGGTACTAATAGGATCAAAAGAACACCAGTAATTTCTTCAGGTAGCTGTATATACTGTAACAAGACAAGCCTGCCTGTCAGTAGGAAGATAACAGGAACGGATCTAGCTGAACACTGTGAGCAGGACGCACCACACTAACTTGTAGGTTTAGCTGAACACTGTGAGCAGGACGCACCCCACTAACTTGTAGGTTTAGCTGAACACTGTGAGCAGGACGCACTGCACTAACTGTAAATAGTCTAGCTGCCTGACTGTGGTACTAATAGGATCAAAAGAACACCAGTAATTTTCTTCAGGTAGCTGTATATACTGTAACAAGACAAGCCTGCCTGTCAGTAAGAAGATAACAGGAACGGATCTAGCTGAACACTGTGAGGTGGACGCACCACACTAACTTGTAGGTTTAGCTGAACACTGTGAGCAGGACGCACTGCACTAACTGTAAATAGTCTAGCTGCCTGACTGTGGTACTAATAGGATCAAAAGAACACCAGTCATTTTCTTCAGGTAGCTGTATATACTGTAACAAGACAAGCCTGCCTGTCAGTAAGAAGATAACAGGAACGGATCTAGCTGAACACTGTGAGCAGGACGCACTGCACTAACTGTAAATAGTCTAGCTGCCTGACTGTGGTACTAATAGGATCAAAGGAACACCAGTAGCTGTAAATACTGTAACAAGACAAGCCTGCCTGTCAGTAGGAAGATAACAAGAACGGATCTAGCTAAACTGAATACAGTGTATATATATATATATATGCAACACCTGGGATGCATATATATATACACAATACACTGTAAGTGCAGCTAACTGACTGACTGTTCTGCCTAATCTATCTAACTCAAATCAAATGTCACTGTCTGTCTCTCTCTCTCTCTCAATGAACGCCGGAACACACACTACACAGGGCCGCCGTGCAGGCGGCCTTATATAGTGTGGGGCGTGTACTAAATCCCCTGAGCCATAATTGGCCAAAGCCTCCTTGGCTTTGGCCAATTACGGCTCTCTGTTCAGGCGGCGCTGTGATTGGCCAAGCATGCGGGTCATAGTGCATGCTTGGCCAATCATCAGCCAGCAATGCACTGCGATGCCGCAGTGAATTATGGGCCGTGACGCGCCACACGAATTTGGCGCGAACGACCCATATCGTTCGCAATTCGACGAACGATCGAACAGCCGATGTTCGAGTCGAACATGGGTTCGACTCGAACACGAAGCTCATCCCTATCAGCCACCAATTGTGTAAGTTCTCCCTCATCGGTATAACTCAACTATGAGAGACAAAATGTGGAAACAAATCCAGACAATCAGATTGCCTGATTTTTGAAAGAATTTATTTGCAAATTATGGTGGAAAATAAGTATTTGGTCACCTACAAACAAGCAAGATTTCTGGCTCTCACAGACCTGTATCTTCTTCTTTAAGAGGCTCCTCTGTCCTCCACTCGTTACCTGTACTAATGGCACCTGTTTGAACTTGTTATCAGTATAGAAGACACCCGTCCACAACCTCAAACAGTCACACTCCAAACTCCACTATGGTGAAGACCAAAGAGCTGTTGAAGGACACCAGAAACAAAATTGTAGACCTGCACCAGGCTGGGAAGACTGAATCTGCAATAGGCAAGCAGCTTGGTGTGAAGAAATCAACTGTGGGAGCAATAATTAGAAAATGGAAGACATACAAGACCACTGCTCGCTGGAGCCATGCTCATTGGCTCCAGCGATGCGCCGTACATCAACGGCGAGGTGCGCACGCCTGCTATAGCTATTACATAAAACACCGTACTGGTACGGTGATTCGCACAATAGAGCCGCCCTGCCGCAGTATATCTGCGGCGGCTGGTCAGTAAGTGGTTAAATATAGGCACCATATTGGCCTTACGCCAATCCAGTAGTACTAATCCAGTCATTAAAAAGTCCCCAAAAATTAGAAACAATGGCTTTGAAATGGCAGAGCTCAATTCTTTTAGGATCCAAGGGCGTATGCTATCTGGTTCTGGTCCAGGTGCTCTATTCACCTTTATGCTGTCTAAATATTTCTGAACCATATAATTTTTAAACCATAGTGGATCATTTGGGGCTGTGTCAATATCATCCCCAGAGCTAAAGAAGGTATTTAATACATTTGCCTTTGTCTTTCTCCCCAGTTACCCACTCTAGATTTTGTAAAGGGCCTACATGCTCAGAGCTGCCCTTTTTACTATTAACATATTTGAAACATTTTTGGGAGTTTGTTTTTCTTTTGCAATCTGTTGTTCATTTTGAATTTTTAAGTCCTTGATTTCCTTTTGACATATTCTGTTATATTCTTTGTAACATTTGAATGATGATAGTGTTCCTTCATTTTTAAATTTTTTTAAAAGCTCTTTTCTTATTGTTTATAGATTTTTTAACTTTTAATGTGAGCCACATAGGTTTTTTTTTTTTTAGCCTTTTAAATGTATTGCCCATGGAAATATATTTTGCAAAATAATAATACTATATAGAGATGGACCAAACACCTCCCTGGTTTGGTTCGTGCCAGAACTCTGGAACATTGCAAAAGTTCAGACCTGAACCCCATTGACGTCTATAGAACCCAAACTTGAAAAATCAAAAGTCTATGTTTTGAAGGCTTATAAGCTATTGACCATAAAAAGGGTATGGGGACCCAGTATTTCCCTGGGGGACATGTATCAATGCAAAAAAAACTTTTACAAAAGATAATTTTTAAAGGAGCAGTAATTTTAAATATGCGTAAAGTGAAACAATTAAAATGAAAAATTCCTTTAAATATAGTGCCTGGGGGGCCTCCTCAGTCTGCCTGTAAAGTGGCACATCCGTACCATGTATAGAACCCGCTGAAGCAAAACTGACATTTATAAAGAGAAAAATTTAAATTGCTGGCAATACAATACCATTGACAGAAAATGGCTTGGGGTTCTCTCTAAAATCCATAACAGACCCTTACTCAAGCATGCAGCCTGGCAGGTCAGGAAAGGCATGGGATGAGCAAATACCCTCCCTCCTGAACCACACCAGGCCACATGCCCTCAAAAAGGGGGGTGCCTTAGGGTGGGGGGCTCTTCATGACAACCCTGGGCTGTGGTTGTGGGGGTCTGCAGGCAGGGGGCTTATTAGAATCTGGAAGCCCCTTTTAACAAGGGGGCCCCCATATCCTGGCCCCCCATGTGAATGAGTATGGGGTACATTGTACCCCTACCTATTCACCTAGAAAGGGTAAAAAAAGAAATAAAATTACACATACAGTTTTTGACAATTACTCTATTAAAAATAAAAAACAATGTCCCTCAATGTAGATCCATCATCAATCATGCTGCCCCTGCCACCACTGGACCCAAAAAAGAAAAACAAAGCTCCGCCCGCAACGAAGGCTACCCGCCGTCTGCCTGCTCCACCATCTGACAGTTCTTAAATAGGTAAGGGGCAGAGCCACCTGGCGATGTCACCTGGTGGCACAGCCCCGTGTGACTTCACCAATCGGTGCATGCTGGGTTGGTAACATCACATGGCAGTTAGTGTTCATCACAGGCGGAGGCAGCAGTGTCGTGATTGATGAAGGATCTACATTGGGGGACATTGTTTTTTATATTTTTTAACAAACGAATTGCCAAAACCTGTGTATGTGTTTTTATTTTTTTCCCACTTTTTGGTGAATGGGTAGGGGTAGTATGTACCCCATACTCATTCACATGGGGGGGCCTGGATCTGGGCTTTGGATAAGCCCCCTGCCTGCAGACCCTCAGAACCACAGTCCAGGGTTGTGAGGAAAAGGCCCTTGTCCCCATCAAGCACCCCTCCATTTTGAGGGCATGTGGCCTGGTATGGTTCAGGATGGGGGGCTGCTCACCCCCCTTTCCTGGCCTGCCAGGCTGCATGCTTGGATAAGGGTTTGGTATGGATTTTGGGGGGACCCCAACAAGATTAATTTTTTTTGGTCTTAGCATGGGATTCCCCTTAAAATCCATACCAGACCCAAGGGGCTTCGTATGGATTGGGGGAGACCCCCATGCCTTTTTTTTTCTATTGCCAGCAATGTTTTTTTTATTAAGCTGTCAGTGGAGAAGCCCATTGACAGTTATGACTTATCTATTGTTAAGGACACAGCAGCCGGCTTCCTGGCCTGCTCCTAAACAGCCAGCTCTTCACTATGCCCTGATTGGGCAAAACTTTCTCCAATTAGGGCTTGAATGTACTCTGTAGCACGCAGTGCATTGTGGGGCGCTTGGTGGGTGAACATACCGCTGAGCTCCCCAAAAATGTGGGTGTTCGCTGAACAGGTGATGTTCGGCCAACTCTTGTACTAGAGAAAGGAGAGGTGGATGACGTGGTTGAAATAGTGACCACAACAGGTGAGTGTCTGAGACCACAGCTTCAGGTAATATATGTATGCCTGCATATTTATAATACATGGTGTGTTTTTTTATTTTAGGTGATGTGCATGTTGTGGAAGAACAATCCCCCATGATGGGAGCTAGCACATGTTGACATTAGGCATGGGATCAGGAGAGAAATCCCCATTTTGAATCCCAATTTTTGTGCATCTTCAAAATTTGGCTTTTACAGGGGTGACATCCCCCCCTCTGATGAAGGCAAGATCAACACAGTTTTGACATACTCATGTCTGATATTAGCTTCACTTTTGGTAACGTTGAACTTTGTAAATTCCAGAGTTGTGTATGTTATGGTTTGAAACATGCCTGTTAAAGCAAAATATAAAACTAAAAATGTCAAACTTGATTAAACAAAGATGTATTTTTCCTGTAAAAATGTTTTACAAGGCACATGTGAATGTGCACAGAGTAAAAAGTTTTATACTCAACAATGTGTGGCTTCTACTTTCAATGCTCAATACCAGTTTTTGTATTAAGTTGGTGTTTACAATGACAATGGGGCTTATTTAATTAAGCAAAATCTACAAAATCTTCAAGTGCACTAGGAGAACCGAGGAGACAGCTAAAAAAACACAAGCAGTAAATCAAATTCAAGATGATTTCAGATCAAAATAATTTTTATTGTAGAAAAGAATTAAAAATTTGCTGGCATAGCAATGGCCCCCTACCCGTAAAATAGTCCAGATACTTTTGCTGCACATCACGGGCGATGTGGGGGGGCAAGCCAGGGCCGTCATTGGATTTATGTCCTGAATTGCGGCCTCAGGCCCAACTGACGCCACATAATTTGGAGCATTTTTCCCTAACTAATTATGTAGAATACAGCATGCTAGCACTATGTGATTCAGTTTATACTCCGCCATGTTGATTGCCGTAAGGAATAGGTGGAACTGGCTGGCCATTATACCAAAAGCATTCTCCACCACTCTTCTGGCTCTGGCCAGCCGGTAATTCAAAACCCTCTTCTCCGTGTGAGGGTCCTCTGGGGGAATGGCCTCATCAGATGTTCACTCAGACCAAATGCTTCATCTGCGACAAACACAAATGGGAGTCCTTCCACATTCTCTTCAGCAGGTGGAAATCCCAAGCCACCACTCTGGAGATGTCGGTAGAACTCGGTCTGGGCAAAGACTCCACCATCTGACATCCGGCCATGCTTCCCCACGTCCACATAGAGAAACTCCCATGTCAACACCACTGCCATTAACATGATACTATGAAACCCCTTATAGTTAAAATAGTATGACCCCGAGTGGGGTGGTGGGACGATGTGGATGTGTTACCCATCGATTGCCCCTCCGCAGTTGGGAAAGTCTCACCGCACGGCAAACTGGGAGGCCACAGTCTGCCATTCCTGTGGTGTTGAAGGAAACTGTGGAGTCAAACCAGAAAAAATAAAATTACTACTTTTGCACATAACATTGCAAGCAGATTAGACACAAACGTTCTTGGCCAAAATCAATATAACATTTATTTTAAGGAGTATTTAAAGACAAAAAGATAGGGTACACTTATCAGATTCCTCACCCCCTCTAATGGCCCATTGTAAAAATTCTAGGGGCTCTACATGAGTTTGGGACCCCCAAAAAAAGATTATGGCACTCTGCCTGAATTTAAGGACAACAATAACATTTGTACACATTTTAGGGGGTGTTTAGGGTAAAGCACTACTATGGAGCTGACAAAATATATTGTTAAGTGACTAAGCTAGGTGTGTATGGGTCCAGGATAGCATGCTGGGGAGGTTAGTGAAGGCAAATATGCATGAAGGACAAAAAAGGAGCATTAAAAGCTTACAGCATGCATGAGGACAGAGGGGACATTCACAGCATATTACAATCATGATAATTAGGGAATGATGAAAGAAATACAACACATTAACAAACATTAAATACATGGAATGTGATGTTAAAGGAGAAAACTTACCTTAATTTAGTCCTTCTGCAGGACCTGTATAATGGCAGAACAGGTCTCTGGAATAATGATCCCCAGAGCCTGGGGGGAGATGCCTGTTGAGAACTTGAGGTCCTGCAGACTTCTCCCTGTCGCCAAGTATCACAACATGGTGAAGAGCCTCTGTTCAGGAGTGATGGCTTGCCGCATGCAGGTGTCCTACTTCATAATATAAGGGGACAGCAAAGCCAACAGATGGTGAAAAACAGAGTTCGTCATCCAGAAAAAATGCCTGAAATCATCAGGATTATTCTCCTGGATCTCCCGCAACAAAGGCATTTAACAGAATTAGTCACGCTGGAGCAACCAATTCTTGGTCCATGAATTCCTCTCCGCCCTGTTCATGGACTGGGCTTAGGTCAAAGCAAGAACCCCAATACTAAGCCCCCGCACAGCACGAACTCTACGATGAGTACATAACCGCAACATGGCTTCAAAACGGTCGGCTGGTCAGAACGAACTAACAGAAAGCACTGAAAAACAGAAAGGCCTGAGAAGAGCAAGCTGAAAATCAGAAACGAGTAGACAAGAATGCACTGAAAAACAAATATGTACTATAATAATACGCTCTGTAACCCAGATGCGAACTGACTACATGCACTGAAGAACCGATACGAACCCACAAGCACAAACTGAAGAGCAGTAACGATCTGAAAAGCACGAGGCTAAAAAGCGTGAATTGTCTCTCACCAAACTTCTACTAACACAAGATAAACACAAGATTAGCAGAAGGAGCCAAAGGGTGGTGCGTTTCGCATGGAACTTGCCTTTTCTAGTGCTGTCTTATGTGTAGTACATCACTGCGTTCTTGACGGTCGAAAGTTCAGAGAACTTTTGTGTGACCGTGTGTATGCAAGCCAAGCTTGAGCGGAATTCTGTCGGAAAAACCATCCAAAGTTTTTCTGACAAAAATTTTGATCGTGTTTAAGCAGGATTAGTCTTGGGTGTGTTGGCTGTTGCAGAAGTTAACTCTCTCCAGTCAGAGGGATTGGATAAGGGAGCGTACATGTCAGAGGTTTTCTCCACAGCAAAACCAATGAGTAATGTTGAGAGTCAGAATGACAGAGTACTGGATAATGACTTGGAAAGGCTCAGTGTTTCCGAAAATGCGAGGATGAATGTGACACATGCGTTTGGCAATGCTCAAGGGAAACCACAAGCTTTATCAGTTACCTCTGAGATGGAGATCTCTTTAAGTGTGTTGGCCTCTCGGCCTCTCTTTAAGTGTGTTGGCCTTAGCAAATTACCCCTTCCACATCACTAGTAAGGAAAGAGTCCCTAAAGTTTTGTGTTTAGCTGTGGAATGTTTAGAAATCACTGAGATGTTATCTGGAAATGTTGGAATTGGTGAAAACCTTTTTGATGTACACCTGTGTGTATCCACCACAGATGGCTGACCTGGGACTGTGTAGTACCAATCAGTGGAGATAGGTGGTACAGGTGATGTTACTGCAATGTTGGTTACTAGAAAAGTGCTCGGGAGAACTGCTAGAGAAATCAGAAATGACAGACAGAAGTCTCTCCATCTAGTGGTGTGATGGGATGCATTCCGGCTGGTGCGGTCCTAGGTGTGGCTGAGCAGTGGTTGGCACATTGCACGTATACTGCCTCATCCGCTACATCTCATGTGAAGGAAGACGCGACAGCAGTGGGAATTCTGTCCATTACCTGCAAAGAGGGGCATATTAAGGTACCTGGAGACAATCTGACAGGAAATAATTGTGTTGATAAGGGGAAGGTGGGTAAACCCATGTTGAATGTTGTTTCACAGTGTGCTGGGTTGCTTCCTACTTATGTTGTGTATGAGAAGCACGCTAGAGCACTGTTGGACAGGTCAGAGGTATGGGTTTAAGTACCAATGGACACAGAAAAGCTTAAAAAGACGTATACAAAAATGTTTTGGAAAGGGTTGGTTGATAGAACAGCAGCTTAAGGGGTGTTGGACAACAGGAGACGATGTGAAACTGTGGGAATCTCTCATAGGGAGTAACCGCTTTCCTGTAGGTGGTCCCCCACCCTCCCGTTCAAAACAAAGGGGGGGGGATATGTTGCAGGGTGACCCCATGCTACTTGGTAAAATGGTGGTTTCCCCCAGATTTTGGGAGAAGCAGGCACACTAATGGCTCAGGTGTGTGCTGGCTTTATATAGGAGCCAGAATTAGAGCTTAGGGCCCCACCCCCTCAAGGAAGTCAGTGTGTGAAGGGAGCCGTGAGGTGCTGGTGCCCCATGCTGTCCAGGTTGGGACAGACTAACGCCGGAGCCTGAGAGAGAGTCCAGTAGGGAAAAGCGCAGCTAGAGAGTTGTGAGGAAAGAGGCAGAGCTAAGATACAGTGTCTGCGCATAAAGACTCGGATGTGTTTGATGGTCAGGAAGACCAATACAGTAGGTGTTTAATGTTCAGGAAGACCCTGCAGAGGTACTCAGAGCAGTAAACAGTAAAGCTGCCACAAGAGAGTCTGGAGGCTGAATGTTATGTCTTTGCAGGGATAATGAGAACCTCCCTGCGTAGGAAGACCTATCTGTATGAATTTTGCCTTGCTTTTAAATAAAAGTGGACTGCCATGCCCTAAAAATACAGTTTTGAACTTTTGAACTGGAGCAACTCATTGTAAAATGCACCTACAGCCTGAGTTGAATTACCCCAATCTCACTATATATATATATATATATATATATATATATATATATATATATACATATACACACAGTATCTCACAAAAGTGAGTACACCCCTCACATTTTTGTAAATATTTTATTATATCTTTTCAGGTGACAACACTAAAGAAATTATACTTTGCTACAATGTAAAGTAGTGAGTGTACAGCTTGTATAACAGTGTACATTTGCTGTCCCCTCAAAATAACTCAACACCCAGCCATTAATGTCTAAACCACTGGCAACAAAAGCGAGTACACCCCTAAGCGAAAACGTCCAAATTGGGACCAATTAGCCATTTTCCCTCCCCGGTGTCATGTGACTCGTTAGTGTTACAAGGTCTCAGGTGTGAATGGTGAGTGAGTGTGTTAAATTTGGTGTTATCACTCTCTCATATTGGTCATTAGAAGTTCAGCATGGCAAATCGTGGCAAAGAACTCTGAGGATCTGAAAAAAAGAATTGTTGCTCTACATAAAGATGGCCTAGGCTATAAGAAGATTGCCAAGAACCTGAAACTGAGCTGCAGCATGGTGGCCAAGACCATACATTGGTTTACGTGGACAGGTTCCAGTCAGAACAGGCCTCACCATGGTCGACCAAAGAAGTTGAGTGCACGTGCTCAGCGTCATATCCAGATGTTGTCTTTGAGAAATAGATGTATGAGTGCTGCCAGCATTGCTGCAGAGGTTGAAGGGGTGGGGAGTCCGCCTGTCAGTGCTCAGACCATACGCTGCACACTGCATTAAATTGGTCTGCATGACTGTCATCCCAAAAGGAAGCCTCTTCTAGAGATGATGCACAAGAAAGTCTGCAAACAGTTTGCAAGCAGACTAAGGTCACAGATTACTGAAACCATGTTCTGTGGTCTGATGAGACCAAGATAAACCTATTTGGTTCAGATGATGTCAAGCGTGTGTGGCAGCAGCCAGGTGAGGAGTACAAAGACAAGTGTGTCTTGCCTACAGTCAAGCATGGAGGTGGCAGTGTCATGGTCTGGGGTTGCATGAGTGCTGGAGGTACTGGGGAGCTACAGTTCATTGAGGAAACCATGAATGCCAACATGCACTGTGACACAATGAAGCAGAGCATGATACCCTCTCTTTGGAGACTAGGCCGCAGGGCAGTATTCCAACATGATAATGACCCCAAACACACCTCCAAGACAAACACTGCCTTGCTAAAGAAGCTGACGGTAAAGGTGATGGACTGGCCAAGCATGTCTCCAGACCTAAACTCTAATGAGCATCTGTGGGTCATCCTCAAACAGAAGGTGGAGGAGCGCAAGGTCTCTAACATCCATCAGCTGTGTGATGTCATCATGGAGGCATGGAAGAGGACTCCAGTGGCAACCTGTGAAGCTCTGGTGAACTCCATGCCCAAGGGGTTAAGACAGTGCTGTAAAAAATAATTGTGGCCACACAAAATATTGACACTTTGGGCCCAATTTGGACATTTTCACTTAGGGGTGTACTCACTTTTGTTGCCAGCGGTTTAGATATTAATGACTGTGTGTTGAGTTATTTTGAGGGGACAGCAAATTTACACTGTTATACAAGCTTTACACTCACTACTTTAAATTGTAGCAAAGTGTCATGTCTTCAGTGTTGTCACATGAAAAGATATAATAAAATATTTACAAAAATGTAAGGGGTGTACTCACTTTTGTAAGATACTGTATATATATATATATATATATACTATATTAACAAAAGTATTCTGATGCCTGCACATGAACTTTAATGGCATCCCAAAAAGAAAGGGGGGGAGGGGGGTGGGACTTTAAATGAGGTGAGTACACATGGCCAGAAGATGAGTAGATATCAAAATATCAAAAACATGTTTTAATTGGTGAAACAAGGAACAAAATTACATGATACATGCAGCAATGAATACAATTGTCAATCACATATCACAGACCATATATAGAAACAAACATTAGTAGCAACCAGCCAACCACTGTGTGGTATGGAACAAATCCTGGATGTAGTAAAAACACTTAAAATTACATGGTAGATTGAGAACTTAAGATAATGTATCGAGTAGGGACGTCTGCATAAGAATAAGTGCATCCAAATAACTGACACGTTTCATGGATATTCCACTCTTCAGGGGCAGGTACACGCAAATCTATAAAAAACAAAACATGAGTAGACTAGTATGATCCAATATTATAACCCTCAACGGGGAGGATATGTACAAAAAGAAAGGGAGAGTGCTACTCATCTCTATGAGTACATACATCACAATAAGTCTGGAAAATGGGGGACGACGAGTCAGAGGCTGTCCAAATTGTCTGTACCGGAAACTGTGAAAGGGACCCGCAGAGGGACTGGGTGCATAAACATGATCCCCAAGAAAACAAAGGACAAAGATCCAGATAGTGGTGTGTGTGGACTTCATATCTAAAAATATATATTGAGTATACTGTAAATATTCTATATTGTGGGACGTTGCTAGAGCCCAACACCAAGGTGCAGGTGAACGAGTGAGTGTAAAGGGAAATAGTGTGTGAGGAGTGTTCTGCTTCGTGTTATTGAACTGTTGTATAACACTAGTCAGACAGCTTAACAATAATTCAGAAGTCAAGAAACGTGAGACATCAGATCTGTATGTATTCTTTATCCCGAATAACTTTGTAAAACTACAACATAAGCATAAACAAACATATGTGTCAGTACATTAAACATTATACAGTTCTTCTTCATGCAGTGTATTAGATACAGGAGCAGTAATGAAATGAAGGAAATACAGTTCCAGGTTAAAGGTTACTGCCTTTTACTATGAGGAGAATCCTACTTCCTTCAAGCTCTGGCAAAGTAATACCATCTCTGACCACTAGATGGCAACAACATAAACTAACATTACAGTATAAACTGTAACAGCACATAGCACATATTAATATGAACAATATGGGCAGAACACTCCCTGTCTGGCATAATTTATTATGTCATTACCTGAATAACTACTGCTATGCAGAAAAAACATATATAGGAAAATGTAATCCTAGCTAGTCCGAGATCAAAACTATAATGTCAGTTATAGGTCTGAGATAAATTCTGGCGGTCTCATTTTTTACAGTTTTGACCTCCACCTTTCTAACCTTGCCATCCCTGCTTGGTAGAGCATTGACAATAAGTCCTACGGGCCACTCATTCCTGCCCTCTTGGCTGTCCTTCAACAGAACAACATCACCCACTTTTACGTTTGGGCGATCCTCAGTCCATTTCCTACGGCGTTGCAGATTTGACAGATACTCTCTCCTCCATCTTTTCCAAAAGGTGTCTGCCAAGCATTGTACTTGCTTCCATTGTTTTGCATGAACTTGTGTTGTACTTATGGTCCCAGATGGAGCAGACAAAGAGTTCATCTTTTGAGTCAACAACATTGCTGGGGTAAGGACCATAGGTGTATCGGGGTCTGAGGACACAGGAACTAAAGGCCTGGCATTCATAATAGCCGTAACCTCTGCCATAAAGGTGCTTAAAGTCTCATGGGTCAAGTGAGCAGGTTTGGTTTGTAGCAACATAGCGTCCAAGATTCGCCTGGCAATACCTATAAGTCTCTCCCAGACACCACCCATATGTGAGGAGTGTGGCGGATTAAAGACCCATGTACATCCTCTGTCTTGGAGAAAGTCTTGCAATTGTGATTCGCTGTCACAAATGTTAAGTTCTTTGCAGGCTCCCACAAAGTTTGTCCCTCTGTCAGAACGGAGCAGTTTTGCTGGGCCACGAATTGAGAAGAATCTCCTCAAGGCATTAATAAAGCTTGATGTTGACATGGCTTCAAGTAGCTCTATGTGTACAGCTCGGGTGGACAAACAAGTGAAAAGGACTGCCCATCGTTTGCTGTCCGCACTGCCTCCTCTAGTGCGACGGGTTAAAACAGACCATGGACCAAATACATCTGGGCCCACATTGGTGAAAGGTGGTTGAGCAATTACTCTGTCCTCTGGTAGCTCTGCCATCTTTTGACTTTGTAATTTTCCTCGCAGTTTGCGACAGATGACACATTTGTGTATAACAGCTGATACCAAGCGTTTGCCACCAAGAATCCAGAGACCTGCGGATCTAATTGCACCTTCTGTGATGTGTCGCCCTTGGTGAACTACTTGTTCATGATGGTACCTAACAAGCAGTGTCGTAACGTGGTGATCATAAGGTATAATGACAGGCTGTTTCTCTTCTTCTGAAAGTTCAGCAAGAGACAAACGTCCTCCTACTCTCAACAACCCATTCTTGTCTAAAAAGGGGCTAAGCCTCCTAAGACGGCTTTGTTTTGGGAATGACTTTTGTTTTTTGATGCAGTCAATTTCCTTCTGGAAATGTTTGTTTTGAACAGAAGAAATTATAACAGACTTTGCTTGAGCAAGTTCTACTAGATTGACCTGTTCATGGAAACTTTCCCACCTCCTGACCTGATCGCTATTGGTTTCTCTCCGGAAGGTTTTAGCGACATGGATGAGTCTGGCTAGGGTCTTAACTAATATCTTCCAACAAGAAAATCTATCAAAGCAATGTGAGTGAAGTGTGGCTTCAGAAGCTTTGGTACTGAAACTTGTCATTTCTGATCTGATTTCAGGGTCAGCTTCGGGCTCTATGAGTGGATAAACATTAGCAGTGTCTATCTGCTCACAGTGTGGTTGGTACAGAAAGGATGGGCCTGAGAACCATATAGAGTTCTGAAGGCATGCTGCTTGAGTAGGTCTAGTGGCATAATCTGCAAGGTTTTGCTCCGTAGATACATAGAACCACTGATCTGGGTGTGAAGATAGCCTGATTCTATTCACTCTGTTGGAGACATACAGATGGAACCTCCTAGTGGTGCTGCAAATGTACCCTAGGACAGTCTTGCTATCAGTGAAGAATTTCACAGCATCAAAGTCAGTGTCTAGTTCATCTGTGATTAGCTCATACATTTCGACTGCAAGTACAGCAGCACACAACTCTAAACGAGGAATCGTGTGGGCTGGTTTAGGGCTTAATTTGGACTTTCCCATCACAAATCCAACATGACACACATTTTCTGCATCAGTTACTTTCAAGTAAGCTACCGCACCTATAGCTGTGGTGGATGCATCTGAGAAGATGCACAGTTCTTTCCTGCAAGCTGATGATAGAGATAAGGGCACATAGCATCTGTCTATCTTTAGGTGCTCTAAGGCTTGCAAGGATTCTGTCCATCCCATTCACTTTTCCCAGATGACAGTTCTCGAACTAAGACCTTGCCTTTTATTGTCACAGGTGAAACAAACCCTAGGGGGTCATAGAGGTTACTTACGGCAGATAGAATGCCTCTGCGTGTAAAAGGCTTTTCCCTTGAGGAAACTCTGAAGACAAAACTATCTGTTTCTAGATCCCAACTTAGGCCTAGGCTTTTCTGCAGGGGAAGGGTGTCTGTACCTAGGCAAAGATCTTTAAGGTCCTTAGCTCTGTCTGCTACAGGGAAGGCTTCCATTACTTTTTGGCTGTTGGAAGCGATTTTATGAAGACGCAGGTTGGATTCTGCCAGCATTTGCTTTGCTTTACTGAGGATGGAAATTGCCTCTTCGGGTGTGCTAGCAGAAGCGAGTCCATCATCTACATAAAAATGCCTTAATACGAAGTGTTTGGCTTCTTGTCCATAGCACTCTGCATTTTTCTGGGCAGCCTTTTGCATGCAGTATATAGCGACAGCAGGAGAGGGGCTATTACCAAATACATGCACTTTCATTCTGTACTCGACAATTTCTTTGTCTATGTCATTGTCTTTGTACCAGAGAAAACGTAAAAAGTCTCTGTGGTCTTCTCTGACGAGAAAGCAATAAAACATTTGGCGCACATCTGCTGTGAAAGCAACGGGCTCTTTTCTGAAGCGCATGAGGACACCTAGCAAGGTATTGTTTAGGTCAGGGCCACTCAACAGTACGTCATTTAAAGAGACTCCTTTATACTCTGCGCTGGAATCAAACACTATTCTGATTTGGTCAAGTTTGTGTGGATGGTAAACACTGAACATTGGTAGATACCAGTGTTCCCTGTCTGTTTCAAGTGGTCCTGCAACTTCAGCGTGGTCATTGTCTAGCATCCCTTTAATGAATTCAGTGAAATCTCTTTTAACTTCTGGCTTCCTCTGCAGAGTTTTGCTGAGTGAATGCAAACGCTTCATGGCTTGTTCCCTGTTACTAGGCAAAACACGTCTGGGTGTGCGAAAGGGAAGAGGGGCCACCCAACTGTGATTGTCATCTTGGTAAGCCTCTCTATCCATAATCTGCAAGAAGGTCTGATCCTCTATAGAGAGGGCTTGTTTATCATCATCTTTAGTTTTCTGGAACACTGTAATCCCTAGATTGTCTGTCTCAATGTTGGAATTGACTTCTTCTTTACCATATAGACTAGAGGAGTCACAGTGTTGTGTTGACCTGCCAAAGCTTTCCTTGACAATGAAGTTGTTGTGACAGGGACTGAGTAGGGATATGCGTCCATTTTAACACAGATGTCTTCAAAGTGGTAATATTGTCAGGCTGGTGCACTGTCCCCAGGCAAACTTCTCCTACAATGACCCACCGCAGGTCCAGTCTCTGTGCATTGGGGGCATTATAAGGTCCATTGATTTGCTGGCGCACCTTGTGAACCTGAAGGATGTCTCTCCCAAGAAGTAGAAGGATAGATACATCTGGCTCAACAGCTGGGATAAGGTGAGTAATTGAGCGGAGGTGAGGGTGGTGATGGGCTACTTCTGGAGAGGGAATCTCAGTTTTGTCGTCAGGTATCATGCCACACTCTATTAGGGTAGGAAGTGGAAACTGCACTTTCTTATTGAAGGATTCAATGGTAAAGTCAGAAGCTCTTCTCCCTGTGGTTTCAATTGTCCCCGCACATGTCCTTAGAGTGTATGGAACTGCACTTGCCTTAAGATTAAAGATATCAAAGAAGTCTGACTTTGCAAGGGATCTGTTGCTCTGTTCATCTAGCACTGCATACATTTTCACTGCCCTTTCTCTCTTGCCAGTGGGATACACAGTCACTAAACAGATTTTGGAGCATGAACGTGCACTCTTGCCTTGTCCGCATACTTCAGTGCAATTAGACATTACTGAGGAGAGTGGGGTCTCTTGTTGCTCCCTGCCCTGATCTTTCCTGGGTTCTACAGTCTAGTGGGGCAGGAGCAGGGCCTGGGTGCAAAGCTGCAATATGTCTCTCACTGCCACATTCTGTACATTCTACTGGTATTTTGCAGTCTTTAGCAACGTGATAAGTAGATCCGCAACACTTGAAACAGATGCCGTTCTGTTTAAGAAGGACATCCGCTCTGCAATAGGTTTGCTTCTAAAGCCTTTGCATTTCTTTAGTGGATGTGGTTTTTTGTGTATTGGGCAATGTCTATCAGGGTTTTCTATGGTGTGTACCTTGTGGGTGCTTTGATAGTCTGTGACTTCTGAAGGTACAGCTGTTTTGTGTGTGGATACAGAGGTCCTACCGTGAGGTCTGTGAGGTTTCTCAGGTCTGTGTGATTGATTGCCGCTGGTGGTGAAGGCGAAACTGGGATCACTTCGGATTTTCGCTTGCTGTCTGACAAACCTAGAAAACACAGAGAAAGGGGGAAAAGCGACTCCATAATCTTCTTTGAATTTACCTCCCACAGACATCCACTTGTCTTGCAGATTTGAGGGTAGTTTCTCTACTATGGGATTAGTGCCTCTAGCTGTATCTAGGTATGAAAGTCCTGGCAAGTAGCCATCTTCTTTGGCATATTCTATCTCTAGTAGAAGATCACTTAGTTCTTGTAGCCGCACGTTATCTCTGTAGCCCACTTTGGGAAAGACTTCAAGTTTTTTCAGCAGTGCTTCTTCTATTACCTCTGGGGATCCATACGTTTCTTCTAGTCTTTTCCAGGTCATGTTGAGTCCTGCTGCAGGGTTGAACAGGTTTGCTCTTCTCATCCTCTTAGCATGCTCTGCTGACTCTGTACCAAGCCATTTTATCATTAAATTAAGCATTTCTGCTGGTGAAAAGTTCAGACCTTCAGTGGCATTCAGAAAGGAAGATTTCCATGCCCAATAGTTTTCAGGACAGTCATCAAATTGGAGAAAGCCTGAGCTTACCATTTCTTTGCGGATGAGATATTTGGTGACATCCACTGCACATTGTTGTTCGCACATGTAATCTATAGGTTGAGGCGATGGGAACACTTGTTTTTTGCTCTTAGGGGTTTCTGGTGCTTCATTCTTGATTTGCTGGCAGCCGCTGACCTCATGTGGTTGATTGGGCCTGCTCAGGGGGCTTGTTGATTTCGGCCTTAATTCCTTTGCTTCAGGTTTAAGAGACTGTTCCTTTGCATGCGCAGTAGTAAGGTTCTGGATGTACTCACTTGTACGATCTGCAGAGAATAGAGGTTTTCCTGGAACCTCTGAGTCTTTATATGATTTTTCACTTCCAGAACGACTTGTTCCCATGTAGGCAGCGGGTTCTGCTTCAGCAGCTGCAGCAGCAGTCTGTCGCTGCAGGATGAGCAATTTTGATTTTAATTCCGCTTCTTCTTGTGCGATAGCAGCTTTCTTTGCTGCTAACTCCTGCATCATCATGGCTTCTTTTTCTGCATACTGTAGCTGGATGCGGGCGGCTTCTGCCTTGGCACGAGCTTTAACTGCTGAGGACATCTTGCTAGCCTGTGAAGATCTAGACACATGCGAATGTGCATCGTCTTGCTGGGCGCTGGGAACGTTCTCCCTGCCTTGCTGTGTCGGCGGTAGCATGTCATCAGCCTGGTACTTTGTTCCTGATCTAAGACTCATGCTGCAGTAATGGCGTCTCAGTTTATTCCAGACTGCCACGTGGATGTCTTTTTACTGTTCTGCTTCATGTTATTGAACTGTTGTATAACACTAGTCAGACAGCTTAACAATAATTCAGAAGTCAAGAAACGTGAGACATCAGATCTGTATGTATTCTTTATCCCGAATAACTTTGTAAAACTACAACATAAGCATAAACAAACATATGTGTCAGTACATTAAACATTATACAGCAGCCTCACTCTATCAGTAAGAGTACTCACAGACAATTCCATCATTAGTCCAGGAATAGTTTAAGAGCTCTTCTTCATGCAGTGTATTAGATACAGGAGCAGTAATGAAATGAAGGAAATACAGTTCCACGTTAAAGGTTACTGCCTTTTACTATGAGGAGAATCCTACTTCCTTCAAGCTCTGGCAAAGTAATACCATCTCTGACCACTAGATGGCAACAACATAAACTAACATTACAGTATAAACTGTAACAGCACATAGCACATATTAATATGAACAATATGGGCAGAACAAGGAGGAAAGAGCAGATCAGAGATAAAAAAAAAAAAAAGAAAACCATGAAACAGGTATGGATGACAAAAATAAGAGTGAACCTCTGTGAGCATGAACAGGAAAAGAATAACCATGTAATAACCTGTTACTGATGTTGAAAAGTGAATTCCAAGTAGTGTGCAGTGTGCACAAAAAGTTGCTGCCATGAGGACTGGCTAGCACAGAGTGAGGATGTTAAATACACTAGGCACACCCCACAGGCTCCTCCCAACATCACATAGGTACATCCAGAGAGGAAGAGAGGCGTTCACGCCCGAGCAGCAGCCGCCACCCATGGAGGCTGGAGACACCCTCCTCCATATGGTGACACCAGGTGTAAAAATTCAAAAACGCCAGTGCCAAGAAGCCCTGTGGGGACATCACATGCATGGTGTGATGCCGATTTGCAGTAGAGGCAAGCCCACCCGATCCCCCGCATCACCCAATGCAAAAATGGGGGGGGTGGAAGGCTGTCATGAAGATCCTGCCAGTAACCGGCGTCCCAGGCGCACGGGAACCCGGCCACGGGTCCCATTGCGCATGCGCGCGTTCACGGGTGCGGTCACGCACGGGCACGCGCGCGCGCACTCCCGCTGGTGTCAGGCGGGCTATTTAAACCTGCCTGTCACACTCCATCCCCGCTGTCTGCTCTACAGCGTTCTGTGAGTGTTACCTGATCTGATCTGTGTATCCTGTTATCTGACCCGGCTTCCTGTTTGACGATCCTGCTATCTGCCTGCACCAG
Organism: Aquarana catesbeiana; assembly: GCF_042186555.1. NCBI lineage: Eukaryota > Metazoa > Chordata > Amphibia > Anura > Ranidae > Aquarana > Aquarana catesbeiana. The sequence goes on along the minus strand of NC_133325.1, from coordinate 615,844,745 downwards.
ACCCTCTTGGCTTGCCTGACTATCCCTCTGCATTACCCCTGGTACCTCTGCTGTCCGAACGTTACTGACCACCGGCTTGTTGACCCTCCGCTGTGTTCATCAGCTTCCAGTCTGCTATTACCTGCTGTTGTTCCTGGTTCCAGTCCAGCTTCCAGTCTGCTATTACCTGCTGTTGTTCCTGGTTCCAGTTCTGCATTCCAGTCTCTGTCCTCGGTCTACACCTCAGACTACTGACTCCAGAGGGTGCCACCACTACTGGACTTTTAGCAACCGTTGATCCTGCCAGGCACCCATACCACTCTTCACTCCTGGCCCTCTGTCTCCATTCCAGGGGAACGGGAGTGGGAGCTGTAAGGGAGGTCTTTTCCTGCACTTCAGGCTCACAACCTACCAGGTACGTGACAGTAGCAGACAGCCATGTCTGAGCCTGAGCAGGGAACGTCTCCCATGGAGGAACTCTGTGCACACCTGGCAGGATTGACTGAAGCAGTCAAAAATCTGCAGCAAGGATACACCAGACTGGAGGAACGAGTGTTAACCCTGTCTAACCCCATTGGGGCCCAGGGAGCTTCCTCTGCTCCTGCTCCTTCAGTTGGGCCTTCCTCAACGGTGGTGATGCTCCCTCCGGAACCTAAGGTTCCCACACCTGAACGTTTCTTCAGAAATCGCCATAAGTTCAGAGCCTTCCGCAACTCCTGCGAACTATTTTTTGCTCTTCAGCCACGTACCTTTTCCCTGGAGGCTACAAAGGTGGGCTACGTAATCTCTCTACTCTCTGGTGACCCCCAAACCTGGGCCCATCGCCTCTTAGAGCAAAAGGACATATCTCTGACCAACCTCTCCACTTTCTTTGATGCACTAGGCCAGTTATATGATGACCCCCAGCTATCTGTAACTGCAGAGGCGGCTCTACACACCCTTCAACAAGGGCGCAGAGCAGCAGAGGATTATGTGGCTGAATTCAGGAAGTGGAGTGCGGATGCTAACTGGAACGATGCGGCTCTCCGTTATCAATTTCGGTTGGGACTTTCTGATCCTCTGAAGGATGAACTGGCCAGGGTGGGTACACCACAGACTTTAAATGCTTTAATCGATCTAGCTATCCAGATCGATCGACGCCTACGAGAGCGCAGGTCTGAGAGAGCTATGGGGTCTTCTCGTCCAACTTGGGTTACCCCTAAGGTTCCCCATCACCCATCATCAACACCACCTACCTCCACGCTAAACTTACCTGAGCCAATGCAATTAGGAGTCCTGCAGCCTTCACTCGCCCCAGAGGAACGACAACGTCGTTGAGCAAATAACTTGTGCCTGTATTGTGGGGAACCCAGGCACTATGTCAGGAACTGTCCCCTTAAACTCCATAAGTGTTTATCCCTATCTACTGATTATGTGACATCTCTGGTTAAAAATACCACTCACCTTGCTCTTCCTCTTCTGCTACAGCTTCCAGGGAAGGATCTACAAATCACCCCATTATTGACTCAGGAGCTTGCAGCTGTTTCATGGATTCTCGTTTTGCCATCCAACACCAAATACCTTTGTCACCTAAAGCCCATGGACTCTCTATCCATCTAGCTAATAGGACCGCTATCAAGTCTGGACCTGTCACCCAAGAGACTATGCCAATACCCATTTTCGTTTCCAACGTCCATCAGAAACAGCTGCGCCTGGACATTATCGCTTCACCCCTGTTCCCCATAATACTCGGCATGCCATGGTTACAGGCCCATAATCCGGACATAAATTGGATCACGGGTGAGGTGACCTTTCCCTCTCCTTACTGCCAACAGTTTTGCAGAACCCAGAACATCCAGGAGAACTCTACTCTGTTATGCCTAGATACAGATCCTAGTCTACATCAATCCATTCCTTCCACCTATCATGATTTCCTGGACGTATTTAGTAAACAGAGGGCAGAGGTGTTACCCCCTCACCGGACCTATGACTGTCCCATTGAGTTACTTCCTGGTGCTGAAATTCCTTTTGGAAGAATATTTCCCCTGACTGAGGTGGAGCAAGGGGCATTGAAGGAATACATTGACGAAAACCTCAAAAGAGGCTTCATTCGTCCATCCACGTCCCCCGCAGGTGCAGGCATCTTCTTCGTGCAGAAAAAAGATAAAACCCTCAGGCCGTGTGTGGATTACCGCGAACTAAACAAAATTACTGTGAAGAATCGGTACCCTCTCCCCTTAGTACCAGAGTTGTTTCAGAGACTGGGGACGGCTACCATATTCACCAAACTTGATCTCCGTGGGGCCTACAATTTAGTTCGTATTAGGGATGGAGACGAATGGAAGACCGCTTTTCGTACCCGTTATGGACATTTTGAGTACCTCGTGATGCCTTTCGGCCTGTGTAATGCCCCTGCCACATTTCAATACTTTATTAATGATGTGTTACGTGACTTTCTAGACCTGTTTGTCATCGTCTATTTAGACGACATATTGATTTTCTCTTGTTCCCTTGAATCCCATCGCAGGCACGTCAGAAGTGTATTGGGCCGACTTCGACAACACGGTCTATATGCAAAGGCTGAAAAATGTGAATTCGAACAGGAAAGTATTCCATTTTTAGGGTTAGTTATTTCCAGTAAGGGCATTAAAATGGACCCCCAGAAGGTCACGGCTGTTCTAGATTGGCCAGTCCCGACTGATAAGAAGGGAATCCAGCGATTCGTTGGATTCGCTAATTTTTACCGCAAATTTATTAAGGGGTTCTCAGCCATCATTGCACCCATCACACAGCTTACCAAACAGGGTACACGCTTCCATTGGTCGGCCGAGGCTCAAAAGGCTTTTGAGACTCTCAAGGGCCTTTTCACCTCCGCCTCTGTACTAAAGCATCCAGATTCCTCTCTGCCATTTATTCTAGAAGTGGATGCATCTGAAATTGCTGTAGGAGCAGTATTATCCCAAAGACAGGGAACCAAGGCCCTGCTGCATCCTGTGGCCTTCTTTTCTCGTAAGTTATCCACGGCAAAGAGAAATTATGATGTGGGTGACAGAGAGTTGTTGGCAATCAAGTCAGCATTGGAGGAGTGGCGCTATCTGTTGGAGGGTGCCGCTCATCCAGTTTTAATCTTTACAGATCATAAGAACCTGGAGTATTTGAGGTCTGCAAAGAGGTTGAAACCACGTCAGGCCAGGTGGGCTCTCTTTTTCTCCAGGTTCTCCTTCCATGTCACTTACCGTCCTGGCTCCAAGAATACCAAACCTGACGCCCTGTCTAGGATGTTTCACAAACCTCAAGAGATTTCCCCTCCAGACACCATTTTGTCTCCGGGGAACTTTCTTCTACTTCAGGGAAACCTGCTTTCCCAGATTAAACAGGCCTCCGCAGGAATAGAATCTTCCATAAAGACAGAGCTCCAGGTTAAGGATGGGTTATTGTGGCATGAGAGTAGGATCTTTATACCTGAAACACTACGAGTTCCAGTACTAGAGCTTTGTCACGATCATGCGCTGGCTGGGCATTTCGGTGTTTCTAAAACCACTGGTTTGGTTCAGCGCACCTTCTGGTGGCCTCAGCTATGCAAAGATTGTAAAGAGTTTGTAGAGTCCTGTACCACCTGCCTTAGGAACAAAGGGCACAAAACAAAGGCATGGGGTCTACTAAAACCCTTGCCTGTCCCAGATAGACCCTGGAAAATGCTCTCTATAGATTTTATTGTAGAACTACCCCCGGCCGGGGGCTTCACTTCAATCTTTGTCATAGTGGACCGGTTGTCGAAGATGGCGCACTTGTCCCAATGAAGGGTACCCCTTCAGCTACAGAAACAGCACAAGCATTCATTAAAGAGGTCGTCAGGCTCCATGGGGTACCAGTTTATATCATTTCAGATCGAGGGGTACAATTTACCTCTCGATTCTGGAGGGCTTTGTGTAAAACCTTGGACATTGAACTCTCATTTTCATCGGCTTATCACCCCCAGACTAATGGGCAAACAGAAAGAACAAACCAGACCCTTGAACAATATTTGCGCTGTTTTTCTTCCTTTGCCCAAGATAATTGGATTGCTGTTTTACCATTGGCCGAATTCGCTTATAACAATTCTATTCATTCTGCTATCAAGCAAACTCCGTTTTTTGCGAATTATGGTTTCCACCCCTCATTTTTACCAAATTCTCTTCCAGAATGCACAGTACCCGCAGTCCAGGAGAAATTGGATTTCTTTACCTCTAACAACCAAGTTTTACAGGACACCATGACCAGAACCCAGGAGTACAACAAAGCAACCTTCGATAAAAAGAGGCGAGGCGAGCTCTTACTTGCACCTGGGGATCAGGTATGGTTGTCCACCATAAATCTCAGGTTGGCCTGCCCTTCCAAGAAATTGGGTCCCAAATTTCTAGGACCATTCCCTGTTAAACGGAGAATTAATGAAGTTGCATATGAACTTGAACTCCCGGATTCACTAAAGGTACATCCAGTTTTTCACGTGTCCTTGCTTAAACCATCTATTACCAACCCATTTCCAGGTCAAAGTACAGATCCTCCTGATCCAATCCTGGTAGATGGGGAAGAGAAATTCGAGGTGGAGGCTATCATGGACCACAGGAAAAGAGGTAACCAAAATCAATTCTTAATAAAGTGGAAGGGGTTTGGCCCAGAGGAGAATTCTTGGGAACCAGAGGATAATATTCATGCTGAAGACCTGTTACAAGCTCATCCAGAGAAATTTTTTCAAAGGGGAATCTGGAGGCTGCCCCTTGGGGGGGGGGCAATGTCATGAAGATCCTGCCAGTAACCGGCGTCCCAGGCGCACGGGAACCCGGCCACGGGTCCCATTGCACACGCGCGCGCGTTTACGGGTGCGGTCACGCACGGGCACGCGCGCGCGCACTCCCGCTGGTGTCAGGCGGGCTATTTAAACCTGCCTGTCACACTCCATCCCCGCTGTCTGCTCTACAGCGTTCTGTGAGTGTTACCTGATCTGATCTGTGTATCCTGTTATCTGACCCGGCTTCCTGTTTGACGATCCTGCTATCTGCCTGCACCAGACCCTCTTGGCTTGCCTGACTATCCCTCTGCATTACCCCTGGTACCTCTGCTGTCCGAACGTTACTGACCACCTGCTTGTTGACCCTCCGCTGTGTTCATCAGCTTCCAGTCTGCTATTACCTGCTGTTGTTCCTGGTTCCAGTCCAGCTTCCAGTCTGCTATTACCTGCTGTTGTTCCTGGTTCCAGTCCAGCTTCTAGTCTGCTATTACCTGCTGTTGTTCCTGGTTCCAGTCCAGCGTTCCAGGCTACCTTCTGCTGTGTTCCAGCCCAGCGTTCCAGGCTATCTTCTGCTGTGTTCCAGTCCAGCGTTCCAGGCTATCTTCTGCTGTTGTTCCAGTCCAGCGTTCCAGGCTATTACCTGCTGTTGTCCCTGGTTCCAGTCCAGCTTCCAGTCTGCTATTACCTGCTGTTGTTCCTGGTTCCAGTCCAGCTTCCAGTCTGCTATTACCTGCTGTTGTTCCTGGTTCCAGTTCTGCATTCCAGTCTCTGTCCTCAGTCTACACCTCAGACTACTGACTCCAGAGGGTGCCACCACTACTGGACTTTCAGCAACCGTTGATCCTGCCAGGCACCCATACCACTCTTCACTCCTGGCCCTCTGTCTCCATTCCAGGGGAACGGGAGTGGAAGCTGTAAGGGAGGTCTTTTCCTGCACTTCAGGCTCACAACCTACCAGGTACGTGACAAAGGCGCTCACACCCCAAATCGCAGCTCCCAGACATAAGACAAATGAAGGAACAGCACAATAAATCCCAGTCCCACAATTAACCAGACCTACACACATATGGAAATGCTGGTGCTAAATGGATGTAAAATGGATAATTAGATAAGTCTGATAGGTCCAATGCGAGCAATTAAAAAACATTAATTTAATGGAATTCAAGACTTAGCCCATAGGGATCAATATTGAGATCGCCCACCCTTTGCAGCTATAGCAGCTTCAACTCTTCTGGGAAGGCTGTCCACAAGGTTTAGGAGTGTGTCTATGGGAATGTTTGACCATTCATCCAGAAGCACATTTGTGAGGTCAGGCACTGATGTGGACGAGAAGGCCTGACTCACAGTCTCCGCTCTAATTCATCCCAAAGGTGTTCTATCGGGTTGAGGTCAGGACTCTGTGCAGGCCAGTCAAGTTCCTCCACCCCAAACTCGCTCATCCATGTCTTTATGGACCTTGTTTTTTGCAAGAGATCCTACGATTCCATTGCAGTTGTCTGCAGGGATTAGGGATGAGCCGAACACCCCCCCCCCGGTTCGGTTCACATCCAGAACATGAGAACAGGCAAAAATTTGTTTGAACACGCGAACACAGTTAAAGTCTATGGGACACGAACATGAATAATCAACAGTGCTCATTTTAAAGGCTTATATGCAAGTTATTGGCATAAAAAGTGTTAGGGGACCTGGGTCCTGCCCCAGGGGACATGTATCAATGCAAAAAGAAATTTTAAAAACGGACGTTTTTTCGGGAGCAGTGATTTTAATAATGCATAAAGTGAAACAATAAAAGTGTAATATTCCGGGGGCGTGGCCTGACCTAGCAGGAAGATGGAAGCTTAATCCCTGAGCGCCTGCCACCACAGGGAAAAGCTGACTGGAATCTGAGGTAAAATTGCCCCTAAACTCCTCCAAATCATGGGGACTGCATCGCGAAACTCTTCTGCCTCCCGCTCCCGTTCCCCCCGCGAACAAATAGGGGATGGGGGTCATAATATTCCTGAAATGCTTCATCCTGGCAGAGGGAACATGGCGCCTTCCCGCCACTGACACTCACACTCTCAGGCTTCTGAGGTGGCCCCGACAGAACCGCCACACGCGGGATCTCCAAACGCTCACAGGGATAGAAATGGCATTATACTCTCACCACAGCCACACTTAAACATGCAGGACCTGCGGACCATATCAGCGGATATCAAAGACACCTTTGCCGCCATTTCGGAGCTCAGGCTTAATATCCGTGTGTTTAGTGTCAGCGTTCTCACAGTTGAAAGCGTGACTGAACGCCATGATGCGATTATCTGCAAAGCTGCAAATCGCATTGACTCCCACACATTACAAATGAGAGATATGCAACGCCATCTGGAAGACCTCGACAACAGAGGTTGGCGAAATAATCTCAGAGTCAGAGGACTGCCAGAGGCCATCGAGGGAGAACAAATAGCCCCCACCGTGACTGGAATCTTCAATGGTCTGCTTAATAGACCACCTCATACGCCCATTGACATGGAAAGGATCCAGCGGGCCTTACGTCCCAAAGGAAAGGAGAAGGATCCCCCGAGGGACATCATTTGCTGCATAATTGACTTCAAACTGAAGGAAGAAATTATCAGACAAGCAAGAAGGAAGCAGACCTCAAATTCTACATGATGGGAGAACACTTCAAATCTATCAGGACCTCTCAGGAATCACCTTACAGCACCAACGTGATCTGAAGCCTCTGCTGGATGCCCTTCGCACGAAAGGTATTCAATATAAATGGAAATTCCCGTTTTGCCTTTCTGCCTCCATCCAGGGCCACACGGCTCTCCTGAGAGTACCAGAGGATCTCCCACACTTCTTCAGAACCCTGGGCATACAACTGATAGATGCCACTAACTGGTATGCGGAGTTTCGTTGCGCAGTGACAAGCAAAGAATCCATGGAGGCGCAAGATACCAGGTACCGTAGGAGAAGGTCCCCATCAGCCCCCAGGCACCTTACCGGTACCCGCACTCACTTTCAGGAGGGCAGCCCCACAAAATCGCGGAGGCTCAGGAGAGCTTGCCGAGACAGTTAGCCGGCCTCTGATACACGCTACCATGCAATCTCAGTTAGTCCTGTTCGGCTTAAATCAGTTCTTTCACGCTGTTAACCTTTAATTCAATGTCTATGTGACTGACTTTCTTCAAGAGATTTTCAGCACAATAGAAGTTTTGCATCTTGTACTTGGTTCGGATTATGTCCCTGTCATAGACATTGCAAGTGTAGATAGAAAGCAGCAGCACTTGCCTATGGAATGAACACTGCCCATAGGTCTAGTGGAGTGTTCTAAAACTACATGACCCACAACACCCTGCAGTTTGTAACTGCCCCTGACCTGGCAGCAGTTCTGTACAGTGTCACTTCTGCCTACAATCTCCCTAAGGAAAAGCTTCAAGAACGTCTGATGAACACTGCAACTGTTACCTGGACAACGCCTCACACAGATCGTTGCACTCAAGGCTGACTTCCAAAGCCGCGTCTCACACAGTCTCCTCTTCCACTCCATCGCTGGCTGCAATGACTCGTGCACTGACTGAGGAGCCTACACGGACTATCCCCCTCCATCTACATGCCCTGTACAGGCACTCGCTGCTGGAAACTGATGTGGCACCTACCTGAAGGCTTATGCAGAGTGCACTACCTCCATCATCTGGCCTGTAACTTTATCTTTACCCATTAGTCACACTTGCTGGCATGTTAGACTGCACAGTGAGGTATGAGGTATATTCCACACTCATTCTATGGTAAATCTTCTAGTCTACAAGTTTAGTACTACTCAGACTTTCTAGTTGGAAATCTGTCACTGAATGCATGGTCAGCATGCGGACCGATTTACTTGTTTATTTACATGTTACTCCGGTTAGAGTGTTCTATCCCTCTTTTGAGATTTTTGTGATGTTCTTAGGCCCTATAAACGTCCTCTGTTTAATTACCTCACACGTTCTGAGGCCAACACTTTACCCATGAGAGGGCACCCACCTTTACAAACCTGGATTTAGCCATGATAGTATTTAATGGTGTTTTGGGTGCCTTCTGGTATGGGGGCTGGGTGGTGGTTTCAGAACTCCCAATATTTCTATAGGATGGTTCTTGTATGCTATTTTTGTAATGATGCATTTATGCACCCAAATCCCACCACCCAGCACTCATGTTTCTTTGAGAGTATCCCCTCACCCTATTATATATCTCCCAGAAAATACGTTCTCCACAACCTCCTCCCTTTATCACCTGAAGACCCTGTAGCGGTGGACTATACCATTCTTTCCTTTATCTATAGTCTTCCTTCACTGCTTGGTGATTGCCAATCCCCACACAATTGTGAGTCACAGTGCTGTTACACCCCTTAGGGTGCACACATCGTGCCCGCACTGTACTTTACCGATACTGTACAGTTTAGAGTTTGGGGCGCAAGTCACCCCCAAACCTCATCGGTTTCACCCCAGTTACCTCAACATTACACTTAAGCCTGCCATACACTGAACAGACCCACATCCTTATCGCCTAGGTCATCCCTCTCCCTTCACTCGTACTTATGGCGGATGACACAGACCCCCGGGCCTCACCGCCTGACCTACATAAGCACCTACAGACACTCAAACTCTGCTCAATCAATATACAAGGCCTTAACATCCCAGAGAAAAGGTATAAACTGTTCTATTTCCTACAATGATCGAAAATACATGTAGCACTTATACAGGAAACGCACTTCAGGATGAATAGCATCCCTAAACTGTATAATCACCAATTCCCACTGGTGTACCACGCTTCCAACACCGAGGCTAAATCCAAAGGAGTCTCAAACTTAATTTCTAAACAATGCCCCTGGCAGGTGACGGAAATTCAAAGAGACTCCCAAGGGAGATTCCTATTCATTAAAGGCACTCTGCACCACAGACCTGTCACAATAGCTAACATTTACGCCCCTAACTCGCAACAAGTGGCCTTTTTTAGAGACACCTTCCAACAACTTCTCAGCTTCCAATCGGGTACTCTGATAGTAGGAGGCGACTTCAACGTCACTCTGAAGCCCTTCCTTGACACATCCAACGGTGCTTCCTCCCTAACCTACAGAGCTCTACGAGCTATTAAATTGCAACTCAGCAACCTGTTACTTCACGATGCCTGGCGCACATTACACCCCAACACTAAGGACTTCACCTTCTTTTCTGCACCTCATAACAAATACTCCAGAATAGAGCACTTTTTCTTATCCCAAAATGATCTCACACACCTCTCAAAAGCTACGATTGAACCCATGGTGCTTTCTGATCACAACCCCATATTTATAACTCTAACCAGGTCCAACATATGGCGACTTGATAATTCTCTACTGACTGACCTAGACCATATACAACAAATTACCACGAGCCTCACCCACTACTTTGCCGAAAATACAACGGAAGACACCTCTTCCATCTCCCAAGTTAAGAAAGCGGCCCATACCATTCACAAAATTACAACACTGACTGGCGATGCCCTTGTTACTACGGATGACATCTCTGACCATTTTGTTCAGTACTTCTCCAAACTATACAACCTCCCCACCACTCTCTCCCTGCAGTCACCTTGGACCGAATGACAGCCATTACAGACTTCCTTGCACAATACTGTTCCTCCCCCTCTCTCCTGATGAATCCTCGGACCTTGATCTCCCACTCTCAGGAGAAGAAATTTTAACTGCATTAAAACAAATGAAACCAGACAAAAGCCATGGCCCAGATGGCCTGACAGTTAGCTATTATAAGTCCTTCCCAGACACCCTCATTCCCCAACTCACCAAAGCCTTCAAAAATCTATCACCAACCTCTAATACGATGAGGGACATGGTTGAAGCACACCTCACTCTCATTCCCAAACAAGGCAAAGACCCCTCATTGGCCTCTAATAGGGATGAGCCAAACACCCCCCTGTTCGGTTCGCACCAGAACATGCGAACAGTCAAAAAATTTGATCAAACACGCGAACACCGTTAAAGTCTATGGGACACGAACATGAATAATCAAAAGTGCTAATTTGAAAGGCTTATATGCAAGTTATTGTCATAAAAAGTGTTCGGGGACCTGGGTCTGACCTCAGGTGACATGGATCAATGCAAAAAAAAGTTTTAAAAATGGCCGTTTTTTTCAGGAGCAGTGATTTTAATAATGCTTAAAGTGAAACAATAAAAGTGTAATATTCCTTTAAATTTCGTATCTGAGGGGTGTCTATAGTATGCCTGTAAAGGGGCGTATGTTTCCCGTGTTTAGAACAGTCTGACAGCAAAATGACATTTCAAAGGAAAAAAAGTCATTTAAAACTACTTGCGGCTTTTAATGAATTGCCGGTCCGACAATACACATAAAAGTTAAATGATAAAAAGGCATGGGAATTCCCCACAGGGGAACCCCGAACCAAAATTAAAAAAAAAAAATGACGTGGGGGGATCCCCCTACATTCCATACCAGGCCCTTCAGGTCTGTTATGGATATTAAGGGGAACCCCAGCCAAATTTTTTTAAAAAAATGGCGTAGGGTCCCCCTCAAAATCTATACCAGACCCTTCAGGTCTGGTATGGATTTTAAGGGGAACCTCGTGCTAAAATAAAAAAAAAAGGTGTGGGGTCCCCCCCAAAAATCCATACCAGACCCTTATCCGAGCACGCAACCTGGCAGGCTGCAGGAAAAGAGAGGGGGACGAGAGAGTGCCCCCCCCTCCTGAACTGTACCAGGCCACATGCCCTCAACATTGGGAGGGTGCTTTGGGGTAGCCCCCCAAAACACCTTGTCCCCATGTTGATGGGGACAAGGGCCTCATCCCCACAACCCTTGCCCGTTGGTTGTGGGCGTCTGCTGGCGGGGGGCTTATCGGAATAATTTTAATAATTTTAATAAGGGAACCCCCAGATCCCAGCCCTCCCCCCTGTGTGAAATGGTAAGGGGGTACAAAAGTACCCCTACCATTTCACAAAAAAAGTGTCAAAAATGTTAAAAATGACAAGAGACAGTTTTTGACAATTCCTTTGTTTAAATGCTTCTTCTATCTTCTATCTTCTTTCTTCTATCTTCTATCTTCTATCTTCCTTCAGTTTCTTCCTCCATCTTCTTCTTCTTCTGGTTCTTCTGGTTCTTCCTCTGGTGTTCTCGTCCGGCATCTTCCTCCACGGTGCCGGCGTCTTCTTCCCTTCGTCTTCTGGGCCGCTCCACATCCAGCATGATGGGAGGCTCCTGCTGTGTGACACTTCTCCTCTTCTAAAGGTTCTTAAATAACAGAGGGCAGGGCCACCCAGTGACCCCGCCCCCTCTGATGCATGGGGACTTGACGGGGACTTCCCTGTGGCATTCCCCGTCATGTCAAAGGGGGCGGGGTCACCCATTACGTAACTGGATGCGGAGCGGCCCAGAAGACGAAGGGAAGAAGACACCGGTGCCACGGAGGAAGATGCCGGACGAGAACACCAGAGGAAGAACCAGAAGAACCAGAAGAAGAAGAAGATGGAGGAAGAAACCGAAGGAAGATAGAAGATAGAAGAAAGAAGATAGAAGATAGAAGAAGCATTTAAATGTCAAAAACTGTCTCTTGTCATTTTTAACATTTTTTGACACTTTTTTTGTGAAATGGTAGGGGTACTTTTGTACCCCCTTACCATTTCACACAGGGGGGAGGGCTGGGATCTGGGGGTCTCCTTGTTAAAGGGGGCTTCCAGATTCCGATAAGCCCCCACCCGCAGACCCCCACAACCACCGGGCAAGGGTTGTGGGGATGAGGCCCTTGTTACCCCAAAGCACCCTCCCAATGTTGAGAGCATGTGGCCTGGTACGGTTCAGGAGGGGGGCCGCTCTCTCATCCCCATCTCTTTTCCTGCGGCCTGCCAGGTTTGGGGGGACCCCACGCCATTTTTAAAAAAATTTTGGCCGGGGTTCCCCTTAATATCCATACCAGATCTGAAGGGCCTGGTATGGAATTTAGGGGGACCCCCATGTCATTTTTTTTTTTTAATTTTGGTTCGGGGTTCCCCTGTGGGGAATTCCCTTGCCTTTTTATCAATGAACTTTTATGTGTATTGTCAGACCGGCAATTCATTATTAGCCGCGAGTAGTTTTAAATGACTTTTTTTCCTTTGAAATGTCATTTTGTTGTCAGACTGTTCTAAACACGGCAAACATGCGCCCCTTTACAGGCATACTATAGACATCCCCCAGGTACGAAATTTAAAGGAATATTACACTTTTATTGTTTCACTTTAAGCATTATTAAAATCACTGCTCCCGAAAAGCATGAAGCATTTCAGGAATATTATGACCCCCGTCCCCTATTTGTTCGCGGGGGGGGAACGGGAGCGGGAGGCAGAAAAGTTCCGCGATGCAGTCCCCATGATTTGGAGGAGTTTAGGGGCAATTTTACCTCAGATTTCAGTCAGCTTTTCCCTGTGGTGGCAGGAGCTCAGGGATTAAGCTTCCATCTTCCTGCTAGGTCAGGCCATGCTCCCTGGAATATTACACTTTTATTGTTTCACTTTAAGCATTATTAAAATCACTGCTCCTGAAAAAACTCTCTTTTTTCCCCCTCCCCCCTACTCTCGCTTTTTCCCCCTCCCCCCCCAACCCCCCCTTTCCCCCCCCCCCTTTCCCCCCCCTTCCCTCCCCTTTCTTTTTTTCCCCCCTTTTTTTTTCTCTTCTGTTTATTTTCCCTTTCCCCTCCCCCCCGCCTTCCTTTCTTCAAGCCCTTTTTCCCTGTCTTTTTCCCCCCCTCCTCCCTTCCCCTTTCCCTTCCCCTTCTTCCTTCCCTCCCTTCTCCTTCCTTGTCTCCCTTTCTTCCCTCCCCCCCCCTTTTCCCTCTTTCCTTCCCCCCTCGTTTCCAAACCCCCCCCTTCCCCCCCCTTTTTTCCTTTTTTCCCCCCTCTTGATCAAATTGAACATTGCCAATCAGGGACAAAGCTGTTGAATCCCTATTCTATTCTATCCCCAAACACATATCTTTTTTTAAATATATCCTAAACTGTCAAGACAAATGACAGAAGTACTAAAATGAGATTTTTATATGTTCCTTCTCCTTTATGTCGATCCTCTAGCCCTCTGAGTCCCACCTGGTCTACACATATCATCAGCTGGTGACCCTTTTTCGAACTCTATACCGTAGGCCTATCAGGTAGGATACATCTCAAGATCCCCTACCTATCACTGAATCTACTCATTTTTCTAGTTACTATACACTCATTTATACATTTTTCACAACTTACAGGACCCGCATTTGGCCCCAGTGTGATTCCAGATCCAAACTTTTTTGCATGCCCTCGACTAATGGGCCTCTCTTCCTATCATAAGGAAGTAAAACCACTTCATATATCCTTACCCATTTATTTCTACCTCGATAGAGGCCATATGAATACTTTGGATATACCAAACAAAGCTTTATACACCATGATTGGAGGATGCACTTGATGGGCAGTATGTGTCAATATCGTTGTTTTTAAAAATCTCTTTGGAATGCGCAGCCAACATTTATTTATATCAATGTAAGTGGAAACGAAAATGAATATAATATTGCACCTATATGTTTTATGGCTTGATATACACATGTATTTATTATATCTATGTTGTATATACCATTCCCTATACAGAAACTTCTATTAAAAGCTTATAACCACCCCTGAAGAAGGAGGCTAAAACAACTCCGAAATGCGTCGGGTGCAAGCGTATTGGTATCAATAGCTATAAAAAATATGTGGAACTGCATTCCTTTTTTATCTATGTTATTTGTTTGATGTCTTTATGAGAATTCTTTGTAATTAATAAATTGTTGTTTACTTAAATATACTCTCCTACATATCCTTTTATATGTGCCTTTAAAGTCCACTAGGGGAATTATCTCTGTTCAAATGCTCCTGAAAAAACGGCCGTTTTTAAAACTTTTTTTTTGCATTGATCCATGTCCCCTGGGGCAGGACCCAGGTCCCCAAACACTTTTTATGACAATACAATGCATATAAGCCTTTAAAATTAGCACTTTTGATTTCTCCCATAGACTTTTAAAGGGTGTGCCGTGGCTTTCGAATTTGCCGCGAACACCCCAAATTGTTCGCTGTTTGGAGAACTGGCGAACAGCCGATGTTCGAGTCGAACATGAGTTCGACTTGAACTCGAAGCTCATCCCTAGTCTCTAACTACCGCCCGATTTCACTTCTGAACATAGACCTAAAGCTCTACTCCAAAGTGTTGGCAAACTGCATTCTCCCTCTGCTACCCAAATTAATCTCCCTTGATAAAGTAAGTTTTGTCCCTGGCAGAGAGGCCAGGCACAATACTATCAAGGCTCTAAATATCCATCACTTGCTCTCCAAAACATCCACACAAGGTTTTTTCCTGTCTATGGATGCGGAGAGGGCGTTCGACAGGGTGGCCTGGGACTATATGGAAGCGACTTTAATGCCCTGTACACACGGTCAGATTTTCTGACAGAAAATGTGCGATCGGAGCTTGTTATCGGAAATTCTGACCGTGTGTGGGCTCCATCGGACTTTTTCCATCGGATTTTCCGACACACAAAGTTTGAGAGCAGGCTATAAAATTTTCCGACAACAAAATCCAATCATATCAATTGCGACCGTGTGGACAATTCCGATGTACAAAGTGCCACGCATGCTCAGAATAAATTCCGAGACGGAACTGCTCGCTCTGGTAAAATTAGCGTTCGGAATGGATGTAGCACTTTCGTCACGCTGCAATGTTTTAAAATTGTTTAATGCAGCGCACTCTCTTCTTCTTTATAATATAATGCTAGAAGAATGAAGTTGTTTTGCTGCTCATATTCACACAGACTTCTCACAAACTTCTTTCTTTATTATTTATCGTGATTTCATCAATATAATATTTTTATTTGTCACATCTGCCTGATCTTGTGTTTTATTTTTCTTTTTTCTTTTTTTTTTACTCCAGAATAGTTTTGGGTGTGTTTTGTGTGTCAAGTTACCACAACACCATCATTATCTTGTATTATTTAATCTCAAGGATGTTGCTTGATGTTGGTGTCTCTTGTTAATTTCACATTTGCCTCACAAACAAACTGAAGGAAAACACACATAGGCGAGTATTATAAAACAAACCAAAAATTTATTAAGGGGTCCTAACCAAAGAAAGAGGGAGGCAACGCTGGAGAAACAGCAGACATTGGCAAAGCCTTTGGCCCCCCAGGGTACACATCAATTATTTTACTGCAAAATTGGTGGCCTGAGGAGTCCATATATAAGGGAGTACAATCTGGTCTAGAAGTCCAAGAGATCATGAACAGTAGCAGATGACATGTATGTCCCCAGGCTGTGGTCATACAAGAGCCTGCATCTTTTGTCAGACCAGACTGAACCCAGGCCTTCACTCTCTTGTCTTCCTTTCACGTTCCTTCCACGCTGTGTCTGTGGTGGTGGAGTTGTGGCAGGAGGAGGAGGAGGAGGATGATGCAACTCACTCAGGTGGGTATTGGGTGTGATTTCACCCCTCAACCCCTTATTTAATGTTTTATAAATGATTTCCTCACACATGAGAAGTTGGCCCTCCTGCATGTCCTGCAGTTTTGTGGCAGCCATGGAGGCAAAGGCCTCTTCACGAGTGGGGGTGGTTCTTAGGGACGCAGAAGCCTCCTGAATCAGCCTGAGTGTTGAATCCTCCACGTCACTCCCCTTCCTGGGTCTTTTGTTTGGAAGGCGGAGGGGAGGGACCTGGGATTCTGTGAGGCTCCTACTGGGCCCTGCCACCTCCTGGCTGCCACTTACCCCTGCCTCCTCCTGGCTACCACTAACCCCCGCCTCCTCCTGTGTGCCACATTCCACAGCCTCTTCCTGTGTGCTACATTCTACAGCCTCCTCCTGGCTGAGGTCTTCCTGTGTATGAAAAAGGGACATAGTTTTAGTTTTTTCTTCATCAATCACACACAATTTACATCTCATGACTGTTGCAAATGGAATGTTAACAAATATAACAGACTATCATTCTGAGCCCAGCATTATTCATTCTTGTCCCAATTATTTTTGGCCACTACTGTCTATTGATATGTAAAACACTTTATTAAATCAGCAATTAGTGATCAATAATAACATCTAGTAAACATCATTTATGTTTTGCCCAGAAATCTGTAGAACAATGCTATACCTGGCTCAAGCTGGGCTCCTTCACTTCTTCCTGGCTTGAAGTCCCAGGTTGGACATCGGAAGCCTCAGCTGGGGTGGAAGATAGGGTGGAAGGAAGAGTGGAAGGAAGGGTTGAGAGGGATTCCCTGACTTCAGTCTGGTCTGACAGAAATTGTAGTCTCTCATAGTACCACAGCCTATGGACACAAATGTCATCTGCTGCAGCTCCGGATCTCTGGGAATCCTGGAGCTTCTTGCGCTCCCTAAGATAAGTGCTTCTCAGGCCACCAATTTTGGCTTTTAAATAGGGGATGGTTGCTGTGGGGACCACCGGCTTCACCAACTCCAGCAACTTCACCAGCGCTTCCTGCCTCTTTTGTTTATGATTATATTGCAGGTGTTTGACCTGCCACAGACAGGGCAGCTCCCTGTACTTGTCTATGAACAGGGGGAGGAAGTTGTGGTCATTGAAGCCATCCATTTTATCTGCAATATACAAGACAAACCCTAATGTCCAGCTAAAGTCTCCTAATCTTGTCCCAATATAGGCCTCAATCTATAAGCAGTATATGTTACCTTCGTTATCACGAACGGCGCTTCCAATACTCCTTCCTCCGCTCACAGATTGTACGTACTACGCACGCGTGTTACGCTTTATATACACTGTGCATGCGTGAAACTCCGCCCGCCCCTGACATTCTTTCTAGTCCATTCCCCGCTCCTTCTCGTTCGGCGCAGAGGGGAAGAGCACATGGCAGAGACAGAGCAGGTGCGTGCTAACTACAGCAACGAGGAGGAGGAAAGCCCGGAGCCAGAAACGTCACAATCCCGGATGAAGCGATTTAAGGCATCAAATATGGCCTTAGTGGAGATGGTCGAAATAATGAAGAGGGCCGACTATGACGGGAAGTATGGACCTTACCCCAACCCCAATGTCAGAAAGGCCAAGATTATGGCGAAAGTTGTGAAGAGTCTGCACCAAAATTTTGGGGTATGGCGATCCAAGGATCAACTCAGGAAACAGTGGTCGGACCTCAAATTAAGGGAGCACGATCAGTATAGAAGGATCAGGAGAGTGCTTCAAAAAAGTAAGTAGTTGTCCTGTGTTCCTATTCATTATTTTTATAATGTTCATGCTGCTCCATGTGCTTTTCTTTACTGTTGTACAGTTTAAAATGGAAACTTTCATGTTCATGAACACATTATTCGTTCGTAGGAAACATTGTTCGTTCGGCCAATAAAACACCATGTTTTGTCCAGATGCATTTCAATACATTTTTTCTGGCCTACTTCTCTTAAAATAATTTTGGTGTCTAGATGGGTTTGTAACTAGAATGAACTGCAAACTAGATTCTGTGTAAGGAGAGGACACTCAGCAGCTGTTTACACATCTGGATGCTGGAGCACTAGTGTGGGACACAAGAACACCCTTTTTATTAGGGGCCCCACACAGGTGCTCCAGTGTATACTATTGGGGTGTCTCCATCTGTGAAGCTTGTACAAAACAGGTAAGTATTCAAGCTTGACAAAGTGAAAAATATTTCTTCATCTTGGAACTCTGCCAAAACAGACAATTGTACCCCACCAAGCAATGTTTCATATTCCTATTTCTGCCATCAAATATCTGTGTACTAAGTATACTTATCTTTTTTACATCGGGGCGAAAAGACTCGGAGGACACCACTCATCAGAAGAGACAACAGACCCCCCAACTCAGGAAGAAGGGAAAATCCCCCAATGCCAAGCAGAGGAGGAGGAGGGAGATGTGGTGGAAATGGTCATCACAATAGGTAAGTGTCTGCGAACACAGGCTCAGGTAAGAGATGGATGCCTGCATATTTATAATACATGGTGTGTTTTTTTTCTATATTTTTAGGTGATCGTGATGTTGTGGAAGAAGGTAATTTCACCAGTGAAAGTGCCCAGATCCTGATCGGGGAGATCATGAAATCCCTTACTTCTTTCTGCTTTATTTTTCTGAAAGTTTTTTGCACTTTTTTTACATATTCTAGAAAGCCAAATTTTGAAGATGCACACAATGTGTCAACATGTGCTATCTGCCATCATGGGAGATCAATGTACGCATTTTGGGGGTGCAACCCCTTCCTCAATAATAAAGTAGGTGAGAGGAAGGGGTTGCACCCACATAACATGTCTATTGATCCCCCATGATGGCAGCTAGCACATGTTGACATTCAGCAATTTGTGTGCATCTTCAAAATTTGGCTTTTCCAGGGGTGACTTCACCCCATCTGAACGCAATATCAAACACAGTTTATAAATACTCATGTCTGATATTGCCTTCAATTTCTACAAAAGTTGAACTTTGTAAGTTCCAGATTTGTGTATTTCTTTATGGTTTTAAACATGCCTGTTTTACCTTAAAAGGACATTTCTAATTTTAATGTCACCTAAAAAATTGTTAAACAACAAACATGTTGGTTTGTTTTAAAAACCTTTTATAAATGCACATGTGATTATGCTTTGATTAAAAAGATTGAGAATCAACAATGTGTGGCTTCTTCTTTCAATGCTCAAAAGCATTTTTGGGTTCTAAAGTTGGTGTTTTCAGTGACAATGGGGGTTATTTACTAAAGGCAAATCCACTTTGCACTACAAGTGCAGTTTCTGTGCAGTCTCAAGTGCACTTGTAGTGCAAAGTGTCTTTGCCTTTAGTAAATAACACCCAAAAGTGCTTTTTAATTTTACACAATGACGCCATTTTCAGGACTCCCCAAATTTCAGTCAGGGTCAGCTAAAAGAAAGACAAGCAGTAAATCTAAGCAAATATTTGTTCAGTTTAAAACATTTTTTTATTTAAAAATTTCTCAGACATTGTCTGGCATATTGATGGCCCCCCTACCCGCAAAGTATTCCATGCATCTTAGACGGACCTCGCGGGCACTCTGGGGGGGCAAGCTTCAAGCGCCATCAGGGTTGATTCATTGAGATTAATTCCAGCTTCAGGCCCAACTGAGCCAGCATAGTTCACAGAATTTCTCCTTAAAAAGTTGTGGAGAACACAGCAAGCCAGGATGTGATTGACTTTATATTCCACCATGTGTATCGGTGTAAGAAATAGGCTCTTCTGGTTCTGGCCAGCCGGTAATTAAAAACCCTCTGGTCTGGGGTGAGGGTCCTCATAGGGAATGGCCGCATAAGATGGTCCCTCAGCGCAAATGCTTCATCTGCAACAAAGATGAATGGGAGTCCTTCCGCATTGTCTTCTGGAGGTGGCAAGTCCAAGCTGCCATTCTGGAGACGCCTGTAGAACTCAGTGTGGGCGATGACTCCACCACCTGACATCTGGCCATTCTTCCCCATGTCCACATACAGGAACTCGTAAGTAGCCGACACAACCGCCAACATCACAATACTATTGAACCCCTTATAATTATAATAGTATGACCCCGAGTTGGGTGGTGGGAGGATGTGGATGTGTTTCCCATCAATTGCCCCTCCGCAGTTAGGAAAGTTCCACCACTGGGCAAAGTGGGAGGCCACAGTCTGCCATTCCTGTGGATTGGAAGGAAACTGTGGAGTCAAACAAGAAAAATAAATTAATCATTTTGCACATAAACAGGGAAAGCAGATTAGACACAAACATTCTTGGCAAACATCAGTATAACATTTATTTTAGGGAGTATTTAAAGACAAAGGTATAAGGTCCACCTATCAGCCCCCCCCCCTCTCATGGGCCATTTTAAAAATTTTAGGAGGGGGGATGTTTTGGACAGGTAACCTTCTCCACTTCATTTAGAGCTGAATGCATAAATAATGTGTATTACTTTGGCCAGCCCCTCCTTACTTACACTATTGGCAGCCCACTGGACAGGTATGAAGTGTCATAATACAAAGATATAAATACACACTGTACACATTTTAGCACATTTTTACATTCTGCTATTACCTATCAAGATAATAATAGGATACAAAAACCTTGAACATTACCATTTGAAAGTATTCAGGCAGGCCCTTGCACTACATGCTTTTGGGAATTCATTCATAAATCTGACCACAAAAAGAGGTGGGTATAGTGTGTATAGGTTTGGCAAAGTCAGCAGAGGATTGAGGATAGATAGAGGATTGGTATCAGCTGAGTTAGCAGTTGGGGGAGGGTGGGTTTCAAATGATTTTGGAACCCAAAAAAAAAACCTCTGGCACTCTGCCTGAATTTAAAGCACGAATCACAATTTTACACATTTTAGGGGGTGTTTAGGGTAAAGCACTACTATGGAGCTGACAAAATACATTGTTAAGTGACTATACAAGGTGAATATAGGCCCAGGAGAGCATGCTGGGGAGGTAAGTGAAGGCAAATATGTATGAAGGACAAAAAAAAAATAACATTTAAAAAACCAGCATGCATGAGGACAAAGGGGTCATTCACAGCATATTACAATCATGGTAATTAGGGAATGAGGAAAAAAATACAATACATTAGCAAACATTCTATACAATAAAATGTGATATTAAAGGATAAAAATCTTACCTTAATATAGTCCTTCTGCAGGACCTGGATGATGGCAGAACAGGTCTCTGGGATAATGATCCCCAGAGCCTGGGGGGAGATGCCTGTCGAGAACTTCAGGTCCTGCAGGCTTCTCCCCATCACCAAGTACCGCAGGGTGGCGACTAACCTCTGCTCCAGAGTGATGGCTTGCCTCATGCAGGTATCCTGTCTGCTGATATAAGGGGTCAGCAAAGCCAGAAAACAGTGAAATACGGGGTCTGTCATCCGGAGAAAGTTCCTGAAATCGTCAGGATTATTCTCACGGATCTCACGGAGCAAAGGCATGTGACAGAACTGGTCATGCTGGAGCAACCAATTCTTGGTCCATGAACTCCTCCTCGCCCTGTTCATGGACTGGGCTTGTGTCAAAGTAAGAACCCCAACACCAAGCGCCCGCACAGCACGAAGTCTACGATGAGTACGTACACACAACATGGCTAGAAAATGGTTGGCTGGTCAGAACGAAGTAACAGAATGCACTGAAGAACAGCAAGGCCTGTGAAGAGCGACCTGAAAATCAGTAACGAATGAACAAAAACACAATGACAAAGTCAATGGTAACTCGCTGCACGCACTGAAGAACAGATACAAACCCACAAGCACAAACTGAACACCAAAAAAAGGAACTGAAAACCACGAGTCTGAAAAAGCGCGAATCGTCTCTCACCAAACTTTTACTAACACGAGATTAGCAAAAGGAGCCCAAAGGGTGCCACGCTTGGTATTGAACTGCCCTTTTATAGTCTCGTCGTACGTGGTGTACGTCACCACGTTCTTGGCGTTCGGAAATTCCGACAACTTTGTGTGACCGCGTGTATCCAAAACAAGTTTGAGCCAACATCAGTCGGAAAAAATCCATGGATTTTGTTGTCGGAATGTCCGATCAATGTCCGACCGTGTGTACGGGGCATAAGAGTAATGGGTTTCCCATCGCATCTACTCCAAATGATCCTGGCGCTATACTCTGCACCTACAGCTAAACTTAGGATCAATGGTCGCCTGTCGAACGCCTTCTCTGTCTCAAATGGAAGCCGTCAGGGATGCCCCCTATCCCCGCTCATATTCATCCTTACTATGGAACCAGTGCTCCGCAGATTAAGAGACAACCCGGACTTCAAAGGCATTAACATTGGTGATAACCCTAAATTAGCAGCCTATGCGGATGATGTTTTACTCTTCCTCACAGACTCTATAGTCACTATCCCCAATCTTCTTAAAGATTTCTCATTATTCAAAACCTTGTCAAACCTTCAAATTAACTTTACAAAATCGAAAGCACTGAACATCACCCTACCAGCCACACTGGTCACCCATTGCAAACAGAACTTCCCCTTTACATGGGAATCACAGGACATTACATACCTAGGCATCAAAATACCTACTAAACTACAGGATCTCTACTTGAGAAACTTCCAACCCACACTTCAAAACATACAAGCTGATTTAAATAAATGGCATTTCGGGTCCTTCTCCTGGTTGGATAGGACAGCCATATTAAAAATGAATGTACAGACCAGACTTCTTTACCTTTTTCAGGCAATCCCCATAAAGCTACCCACCTCCTTTTTTACATCATACAAGCCTATGTGCAGGACTTTTATCTGGGCGTCCAGGACTCCCTGACTAAGCTGGGATAGGCTAGTACTCCCCAAGCTATTAGGAGGCCTTGGCCTCCCCGACATTCAAAAATACCACTGGGCATGTCATTTAACTAGGATTGTAGATTGGCATCTGCATCGTTCCAAAAAAGCTTGGATTACACTTGAGCACTCTTTCACTAAAACCCCACTGTTACATCTACCCTAGATCAATCACAACTCCATTCCTAGAGATTTGGTGACACATCCCTTTATTGGAGCCACATTGCCCCACCTTAAATTAGCCGGCAAAGCACTTGATTGCACACCGCACCCAGCCCTATGATCACTTTGGTCTGTAATCCTGACTTCCTGCCAGGCCTTGCCTTAAAGGGGTTGTAAAGGTAATTTTTTTATTGTTTAAAAATAACAAACATGTTATACTTACCTTCACTGTGCAGCTCGTTCTGCACAGAGTGGCCCCGAACCTGCTTTTCTGGGGTCCCTCGGCGGCTGTTTCAGCTCCTCCCCGCAAGAACTATCCACCTTAATGCGAGCTCCCTCGCATGGTGGTTAGTTCTTGCGGGCGCGCTCCCGTGATACAGCCGGCGGCTATAGCCGCTCACTGTATCACTCGGCCCCGCCCCCGGCGCGCCGCGTCATCGGATGTGATTGACAGCAGCGCGAGCCAATGGCTGCGCTGCTTTCAATCCATCCACTGCAGCCAATCAGCGACCAGGCTGAGCTGCAATAGAGATGACGGGAACGAGCAGCGGAGATTCGAGGTGTCAGGTAAGTAAAACGGGGGGGCTGGGGGCGGCGGTATTGTCAAAAGTTTTTTCACCTTAATGCATATAATGCATTAAGGTGAAAAAATTTTTACCTTTACAACCCCTTTAAGAGATCTGCACAGGGAATCATGCACAGCCCCCATCAGGGCACACCACTTCTTCCAAAATGGTGAACTCCTCCCCCACCAAGCCATGGCAGCCAAACTCACTGAATACAACATCACCTTTTACAAGTACCTACAATTAAGACACTTTTTTGCTGACGCAAAATCCATCTCACTCTGGTACTGAGAACGTACACCCTTTGAATTGCTATGTGATAGTTCAGAACCCCAATGTCATGTCATCTCTACTGTTTATGCATTTTTATTTTCAACTTGCAAAATTAAAGATGATAAGCTTATCCATTGTTGGGAATCAGAACTGTCTATAGACTTAACCTCCACTGAATGGGAACATATACACAACCATATACATAAGGGCTCCATTAATGTTTCCACCCAGGAAAATAGATACAAAATATTCACCAACTGGTATAGGACACCTGACAAGATCCACAAAACGCACTGCTCGGTCCCCCCGACATGCTGGCATTGCAAAGTGGTGCTTGGCACTCTCATTCATATCTGGTGGGAGTGTCCTCTTACCTTATCGTACTGGATGGAAATTCTCCGCCTTATCACCCAAATCACCTCTTACGCCCCAGACTTCACTCCGGCCCAATACATGCTCCATCACACCTCCATGCCCTTTTCCTCCTACAAAAATCCCTTACCCTACACCTTATCAATGCAGCCAACCTCTGTGTCTGGGTTCACTGGAGGAGTTCCACACCACCCACAGTGGCTGAATGGTTCAAAAGAGTCGATAGAATGGCTGAGATGGAAAAACTAATTTACCAAGCAAAAGACAATCCAATAAAATTTAATACAACATGGGCTTGCTGGTTGCACTTTAGAGTTTCCTAGACACAGATCATTCCGCCCGGTGACCCAACCTCTCAGCCATGATCGATATTGATCTGTCGCAGAAACGTCATACTGTCTGGCTTATCGTGCCCTCCCTCCGTCCATACCCTTCCTCTTACCCAATTGATCCTCACTGATCATACTTAGGCGATCTCCACACCCTCTCAACCTGATACCAACATACCTCCTTCACTGTTGCGGCAGGAGCACACACCCTAATGGTTTCTGGTCTCCTTACCCCCCACTCCTAAACAACATTATATTATTACAGAGCTGCCTCTCAATCATATGGGTACCGAATAGGTTTAAAACCACACACATTACTACACATGGCCCCTGTGACAGACTCACCCGGGACAGAGGCTATTGGAGGGGACTGAACGCAAGCCTCTTGCCCACCGATTATGGGCCCTAGCATTTGGGATAATGGTGCTCCCTGTGAGCTGTATGCCTGGGGACCCTGGGGTTGGTGTTACTTTGGATTCAGCTCCATGTCCCCCCAAAACACACAGACTCTGGGAACCCTTTATATGCCATATTAGAATGATAAGACTGAATTATACTGTTGGGATACATCCTGTGAGAAGATGCTGGTGTCATCAACTCCACTCACCTGTCTGATGTCAGCTATAATGTGTTTAATGTAAATAAGTTTAGTCTAGGTTCTAAGGGTATTCAACTCATTGTTGTTTGTTCTAATTAACCCTGTGTTGATGTTTATGGTAATGTGTGTTAATTGAATGAGCTGATCACATTAGCCACCAGGACTGGCTAGGAGACGAACAGTCTAGGCTGAGGAAGGGGGAGATTGTTGTTTGTATTGTTAATTGTAATTAGCTCCAGCTATTGTGTTTATACTACTGTGTGAAGCTCGGTGCCCACAAGTCTGTCATCTGGTCTGGGTAAATTTTTTAGTAAATTAGCTCCTGTAATTAGGTTAGCTTTGAGTCAGCCTGCTGTATAAATGTGTGTGAGATCTCAAATAAAGAGTTAGTCCTGATGTACTCCAAGACTGGTGTTGTCTAGTTCTTGGGGGTTCCTATAGCCAGATCCATTGGACTCGTGTTCCAGAACTTAGGAAGCGGTATACTGACGGAAGCACTCAAGCGGAGTGTGGGACGTTCCGTGACAGCCCCCACCCATTCACAGTTAGAACCCTTTAGGGGTGAATGGGTTTAAGGATGGCTTTGATTGGTACATAACATTACCCTGATTGGACCCCTACCCCCTTCTCCCTCACACGGAGATGCTTAATGATCCTTAGTTTATACACTTGTTAATTAGGGTATTCCCTCTTTACCATAGGCGTATTTTACTGGGTGGGAACTTCACCTCCACCACTAGTGCAGAAGTAACTTAGTAAGAGGCTCAGTTGGCCGTATTTTGAACTTGTTCTTTCATTCCAAGTACACGTGCGTCAGAGGAGGGCGGGGGCACCGGGTGGCCCGGCCCTTCGTTATATAAGAAGTGTCAAAAGAACCAAAGCATCACCCGGTGGAAGACTCCCACTGAGGCGGATTGTGCGGACAGAGCAGAGAAGAAGCCGGAGGAAGATGCGGGACAAGAAGAGTGGAGGAAGAAGAAGATGGAGAAGAAGATGGAGAAGAAGAAGAAGATGGAGGAAGAAGAAGAACACTGAAGAAAGACCAGAAGAAAGAAGATGGAAGAAGAAGCAGAAAGAAGAAGAAATTAATAAAGAACTTGTCAAAAACCGTCTCTTGTGTTTTTTAACCTTTTTGACACTTTTTTGTGAAATGGTAGGGGTACATTTGTACCCCATTACCAATTCACACGGGGGGCGGGATCTGGGGGTCCCCTTGTTAAAGGGGGCTTCCAGATTCTGATAAGCCCTCCGCCCGCAGACCCCCACAACCACCGGGCTAGGGTTGTGGGGATGAGGCCCTTCTCCACATCAACATGGGGACAAGGTGCTTTGGCGCGGGGTTCCCCTTAAAATCCATACCAGACCTGAAGGGCCTGGTATGGAAATTAGGGGGACCCCCATGCATTTTTTTTAATTTTGATTCAAGGTTCCCCTGTGGGGAAATTCCATGCCGTTTTTATCAATTAACTTTTATGTGTATTGCCGGACCGACAATTCATTATAGCCGGCGCTAGCGATTGTAGCTTTACATGACTTTTTTTCCTTTAGAAATGTCATTTTGCTGTCAGACTGTTCTAAACACGGAAACATTCACCCCTTTACAGGCATACTATAGACAACCCCCAGGTACGAAATTTAAAGGAATATTATTACACTTTTATTGTTTCACTTTAAGCATGATTAAAATCACTGCTCCCAAAAAAACGTCCATTTTTAAAACTTTCTTTTGCATTGATACATGTCCCCTGGGGCAGGACCCAGGTCCTCAAACACTTTTTATGACAATACCATGCATATAAGCCTTTAAAATTAGCACTTTTGATTTCTCCCATAGACTTTTAAAGGGTGTTCC
Source organism: Aquarana catesbeiana (assembly GCF_042186555.1). NCBI lineage: Eukaryota > Metazoa > Chordata > Amphibia > Anura > Ranidae > Aquarana > Aquarana catesbeiana. Next base: position 615,817,596 of record NC_133325.1, on the reverse strand, counting down.
ATGGCTTTCGAATTTGCCGCGAACACCCCAAATTGTTCGGCGAACGGGCGAACAGCCAATGTTCGAGTCAAACTCATGTTCGACCCGAACATAAAGCACATCCCTTAGCAGGGATGGCTGGGACTTATTTCTTTCAGGAATGTAGTCAGTAGGACATGCAGGGGAGTCAGTTCAGGTGGCAAACAGAGAAATGGTCAATAAACAGGCAAAGGATTAGTCCACACAGTCACTGCTTGCAATCTGACATCCATGTGGGTACAAGGCACATAGTGAGTGTGAGTTTGGGGACACACCCTGGCACGAATTGAGAGCAGGAGCTGTGTCCATACAGCCGCTGCATCCCAATAGACATTGATGGGACTACCTGAATAGAGATGCATGGAAAACTTGTGCATCCCCTTGCAGGTGAACATAGTGCATCCCCGTGCAGGTAAACACAGCCTTCACACAGGGTACACATTGATAAATGCAATGTGAATGAGGATTAATGGTGACACTGGGATTGTGGCAGTGATAGAGAACACAGTGACTGACTGTACTATTAGGCCTTATTTACATGGTATGTATCAATACATGCCCCATGCCCACATGCATTCCTATACAGGCAGTCATATATATATATCTATATATATATAGATATCTATATATATATATCTATATATATATAGATATATATATATATATATATAGATATAGATATAGATCTATATATATATATATATATCTATATATATATCTATATATATATAGATATATATATAGATATATATAGAGATATATATCTCTATATATATAGATATCTATATATATCTATATATATATAGATATATATAGATATATATAGCGGCAAGGTGGGAAGTGGTTAAAATAACATTTTTTAATATGTTCCAATTTGTTCTTTTTTTTTCTAAACAATATTGCCAAAAGGAAGCCTTGTTTGTCATGAAAAAATATATAATATTACTTCTGTATTGTGTGTAAGGACAAGTGCATTGCTGAATCAATAGGTCCATATTAAGGATGAGCTGAACACAACCACCCCCCGGTTTGGTTTGCAGCAGAACATGCGAACAGGAAAAAATATGTGCGAACACGCGAACACCGTTGAAGTCTATGGGACACGAACATGAAAAATCAAAAGTGCTAATTTTAAAGGCTTATATGCAAGTTATTGCCATAAAAAGTGTTTGGGGACCTGGGTCCTGCCACAGAGGACATGTATCAAGAAGAGAAAAAAAGATTGATCGTACACTTGAAGCCAAAAGATGCTGTAGAATTTTCTTTATTGTCATGAGTAAGACAAAATTGCAATGATGATAAGTTAACATCGGACATGTGTCAATGCAATAAAAAGTTTTAAAAACTGCGTTTTTTGGGTGCAGTGATTTTAATAATGCTTAAAGTGACACAATAAAAATGAAATATTCATTTAAATATCGTGCCTGAGGGGTGTCCTTAGTATGCCTGTAAAGTAGTGCATCTTTCCCATGTTTATAACAGTGTCACAGCAAAAAGGAAAAAATGTCATTTAAAACTGCTTGCGGCTGTAATGTCGGATCCCGGCAATATAGATAAAAATACAAAAAATAATGGCGTGGATGCCCCCCTAAAATCCATAACAGGCCAGAAGGGCCTGGTATGGATATTAAGGGGAACCCCGTATTTTAAAAAATGGCGTGGAAGTCCCCCAGGCACTATATACTCTGAACTGCAGTATATACACTATACTGCCTGACATATATACTCTGCAGAAAATTGGGCCTTAGGTGTTGGTGGTACCAGAACACTGTAAGCCCTCACAGTTACTCTTGTTGGGCGCAGGAATGGGCCCTGCTGTGAAATATTATATCAAGAATTGTAATCACAGAATGGGGAGGATGAGGACGGCTTAGTTATCCACTCCGCCAACTCTTCTGCATGTTGTGGCTCAATAACATGGCCAGCAGCAGCAAAAAAGGACAAGCGTGCCCCATGGCCACCTGCAGAGGATGCACCATGTCCATGACCACCACTGTTGACTGTAGCCTCTCCTTGGTGGCTTTCCGGACATGATGTATTTTTTGTTTTGCAACATCACACTAGACTGTATTAGATACTGTGTACACCGCCTGGACTGTATAAGCAACTGCACACTGCCTACACTGTATTGTATACTGTGTACACCATTAGAAGTGTGGTAGAAACTATACACACTGTATTAGATACTGTGTACACCGCCTGAAGTGTATTAGAAACAGTTCACCACGGAATGCACTGTAGATATAGGCTACACTGAATGCAGAGTATATCTATATCTATATCTATAGATCTATATCTATAGATATAGATCTATAGATTTAGATCTATATCTATATATCTATGTATATATACTAGACTGACTATATATATATATATATATAGATCTATATATATATATATATCTATATATATATATATATATATATAGATATATATATATATATATCAAATACACTGCCACTAACTGAATAACCTGCCTCCCTAATCTAACTCAAGCTATCTCTCTGTCCATGCCAACAACACTACACATGGCCGCTCTGTAAGCAGCTTTTTATAGTGTGGGGTGTGGACTTAGTCCCCCTGAGCCATGATTGGCCAAAGGCACCCTGCCTTTGGCCAATTATGGCTCTTTCAGCAGAGCGCGCTGTGATTGGCCAAAGCATGCAGGTCAGGTGCATGCTTTGGGCAATCATCATACAGCAATGCACTGTGATCTCGCAGTGCATTATGGGGCATTCCACGGCACTCAAATTTCCCGCAAACGCCCCATATGTTCAGTTTGTTTTAGAACAAATGAACACCCGATGTTCGAGTCGAACTTACGTTCGACTCAAACTGCTGGCTCATCCCTAGTCCATATCTGACATGTAAACATTTCTCTGGTCCATAAGGGGTATACAGTTGTGAGAGCTTAAGTTATTAAATTCATTTTCAAAAGTTGCTGTAGCAGAACTCCACCTATTTTTTTTGTGTAGTGTAAAAAACAGTTTTTTGCCTCAATACTCATCCTCTTCATGCAGCACTGCCTTCTGCATCCTCCTCCACTACTTGAGACCACCTCCTTTTGAGTTGAAAGATACCAATCATCATTCAAACCTTCCCTGTGAGCCTGGGCTGTCATGGAAACACCCCCCTGGGGGTGCATCATCGTGCTGGACTGTGCTCACAATATTGCAGCATTGATTCACAGTCATATGCCATAACAGGATTGACCCTTAGTGCTTTAGTAAGGATGTCACTGAAAAAGAAGAAGATGTGGTATCACCAGACTTGTCAGAATATTGCTGGATTTAAGGTGTAAAGGAAAAAACTTTTTTCAAATTTTATACGATGGCAAATGTTCAAACTTTCTGCAAAGTTTTTACTGGTGTCTCTCTCTTAGGCTCGATTCACACCTATGCATGTTGCTTTTGAGCGTTTTTGGAGGTTTTTTTTTCATGCTTGCCACGTTTTTGAGCAGCGTTTTTGCCGCGTTTTTGCCGCGTTTTTGCCGCGATTTGCGTTTTTTTTTTTTTTTTACAGTCTTAAAAAAATAAAAAAAAAAACAAAAAAAATGGCAAAAACGCACCAAAAACGCACCAAAAACGCATCAAAAACGCTGCAAAAACGGTGCACTTGCGTTTTTGATGCTTGTCCATTGAATTCTATTACATGCAAAACGCTGCATTTTGCATGAAAAAAAGTCCCTGACCCTTTCCAAAAATGCAGAGAAACAAAAAGGCATTGATGTGAACATGTTCCATAGGAACCCATGTTAAAAAATTCTCGTGCATTTCTGCAAAATGCAAAATGCATCAAAAAACGCGTGTGAATGGAGCCTTAGGGTAAATAAACCTTCTCTGGTTCTTCTTCTGACCATTGTCAACAAGGCAAAATGTGAGTTAAAATTCATAATATTGAGTTTGCGCCAGAAGTGAGGGTAAATTCTTCTGTTGACAATGGGGGAAATTCTTCTCACTTTGAGGCGATTTCTCCTTACTTCCTTTTGCTTCTCTGACACATGAAGTGCATGGAAATTTCCCAGACACAGTCAGTAAAAGAATACCTCAAAATGGGTTTAAGCTCTTCCCTACTCTATCCAAAAGTTTTGGCTATACAATTCTTTATAAATATGGATACCACCTCCTAACTGAATGTACACATCCCTAATATAGCAAAGAGAAAAATATTCATTAAGGACATTAAGCCTGGGTTCACACATGTGCAGTGTGAATTGAAGCTCAGGTTTCACTGGGAAGATAAAAATCAGTTGTTCAGAGGTTTCTCTGCATTTTAGCTGTGGATCAGTGAGTAGGGGGGGGGGGGGTGGAGGTGTAGTGAGGAGAAGGAGAAAATCCATATTCAGAACGCAATGCATCTGCAAATCAGATGCGTTCCCATAGAAGATAATGGGCTTGTAATTCACACCGCAATGCCCAGAAAACGCACACGTTTTTTGTGCAATACACAGTGCGAATGCAACGCACATATGTGAACCAGATACATTCATATGAATGTATTTTAAAATGTCCTGCGAATTGGATGCGGTGTAAGCCACATCTAATTCGCATAGGTGTGAACGGGGGCTTAAGGACAGGAATCATATATTACAACCTCAGTACTACTAAATTGTATTAATAACCCATTAAAATGTCATACAACATTTTGTGAACACTGCATGAACATTGATTATTCATCCTCACCTCCATCTACAACTTGTCAACTACATACTCATAGTGTCACTATTCAGGGTGGTTATATAGTTAAGCAACTTTTATATTTGTCTGGTGATGATGGTGACACATTGAAAATGTTCACTTCTTCAGGAGAAAAAAAATCGAGAGAAAAAAATGCTGTAAATTAATAATTCTTTCAGAAATAGAAGTATTAATAGTTAATTTTTTAACAATTAACAAAATGGAAAGTAAATGAACAGAAGAGAAATACAAATCAAATCAAATCAATATGTGGTGATTTTCCCTCATTTTCATTTATCAAGATAATTAGTGATGATGAATCTCTACGTGTCAATGCAATTTTTTACATAGAATAATTATCTGTGTTCCACAAATGACACAGAAATGCATATTAGAATAAAGGTCAAGACCATTTACTTAGTTGCTGCGCAAACTGTTGCAGTTATATAAATCCTGCATAATAACTAAAATAATAATAGGAGTATTTAGTGTTGGCTTGCATACACTGCAGACAGTTGTCAAAGTGTTATGCCACGCACACACGAGCGGAATTTCTGACAGAAAGAGTCCGATGGGAGCTTCTCATCGTATATTCCGACCGTGTGTATGCCCCATCTGACTTTTTCTGTCGAAAATTCAGACGGACTTAGATAGAGAACATATATATTCTATGTTCTATATTTTTCCGACAGAACAAATTACTATTGGAAAAACTGCTCGTCTGTATGCTGTTCCGACGCACCAAAAACGACGCATGCTCTGAAGCAAGTATGAGATGGAAGCTATTGGCTACTGGCTATTGAACTTCCATTTTCTAGTCCCATCGTACGTGTTGTACGTCACCGCATTCTGGATGGTCGGAATTTGGTGTGACCCTGTGTATGCAAGACAGCTTGAGCGGAATTCTGTTGGAACTCCGTTGTAAAAATCTTCAGCGTTTATTCCGACGGCAAAACTGGTCGTGTGTACAGGGCATAACAGGTACTTAAAAGAGGGTGTATAGTGGTTATGTCACTTATATATTTTTTCTTTTCTTTATATATTGTGCTTAATAACATTACATCAGTTACCAGTAAAAGTAACGGGACCCCGAGAAATAGGACTACTCTTAAAATGCCTTGGGATACCCCACTACTGCTACCACTTCTATTTATCAGTTTCTAGTTTGCAGATGGCAATTCGTATACACTAGCTGATTTTAAGCCCAGATAGGGATGCCATGGACTGGCCACAGCCCCTGAGTAATAAAGCGTTCTGATTAGTTTGTATTATGAAAGTTTATATTGTTTTTCTTTATTGTGTAGCTTTTCTTTGATGTTTTAGTGAGATTTAGACATTCTGAACATAGTGTTTTCTATTTGTGATATTATGATCATATGACTATTAAGCCCCAGATACAGTAACTTATGACTGTTACCATATGCTAAGTTGTGGACCCTCCCTCCTGTCCTTGTGGATGGAGGTGGGGTTCGCTATGAGTTTAGACAACTAGCACTGTATAAACATGTGGTCAATGTCAGATGGATAGCTCTGAGGAAGAGGGTTTATCCTCAAAACAGGTCAACATGCTCTGCATTGGGTATCGTTTGTGCCTATCTAGAGCTACAAATTGAGGCTAGAGTTGGAGTCACCCTTTGTTTTTTTTGTTTTTTTGTGCCTTACACTCATCTGGCTTTGTGAGTATAATTGCTTATGAATATTTTTATTGTAGCAGGCAGATATCAATTGGAGATGAATGTTTATTTTCACAATGTTTTCCAGTTTCTCCTTAGCAATCATTGAAAAAAGCCTGTTGTTCATAAAGCTCAATAGCTCAAACTGAAGTTAACACCACGTACAAGTGATTGAGTAACAACAATGACTCTTCTTCTCTCTCCCCATCTCTTCATATGGCTCTTTTGAGGTTTTAACAAAATAAAGCATATATGAAAATAAACAAATTCAGCTGTGCTCTCTTTAGAAAGCTAATAGTTTTTATTAAGAACAATTATCAATCATCAGTTTATAAACATAAATGGAAAAAGTATTATATTTTCTCTTTAGGATCAATTAGGTGCTTTAAAAATAGACTGAATAATGCTGCCTTTTTATTTTATTCATCTGCGTGAATCAATATTCTATGGAGACTGCTTACTTACATTTCTAAAATTGATTTACACTATGATATTGTTATACTGCAAAGTGAGCTTCTTCTATAATTCTGTAGCTATTGTATCTGTTTTATTACTGATCATTATGTTAACAGAATATGAATCTAAGAGAGGCTTTAAAACAAAAACTGATACCGTGAAACCACACTGTTTACTCCACTTTGCACCTGTATTTTATGAAAAAAACAAACAGAGTTTCTAATTCACTGTGAAATGTATTCTTTTTAGAATGCTTTTGCCAATCATATTTGTGGGTGCTCTCATGTTTGTGAATGTTCAAATGACTACCCATGTTCTTGTTGCCAAGACTTCCAGCTTAGTAAAAAAGTAGCTGTACTTAACAAAACTTTAGAAACCAGAGACCAGAGACTCCTGGTTGTGAAACATTATTGAATCTTGAATTGTCCTGAGGAGACTTGCTCTAACTATTAAAGGGTAAGTACACATTTACAGAAAAATCTGTAAGATGATCTTACACAGGACCCCCTCCTCACCCCCCCTTCTGCTGACCTGGATCGCGTCAATCTCCCGTTCTGAGCCCCGGTATAGCCACCTCGGGAGTCCAGGGCTTAGGAATCCCCACAGCTGAATCTCCAAAACGTACCCCATCAGGAGCATTTGTAGCATTTTAATTGGTCCGCCTTTTCACATGAGTGGCGCTGACCAATCAGAACAGAACAAAATATTACAGCGCACACATACAAAAAAGACATTTACCTCCTGCAAGGCTATTTAAAACACCTAAACATTTTCAAAAAAACATGTAAAAAAATATGGGTATTTGGTCACACCATATTGCTATATGGTGCATAAGCCCACTTACTGCGACAAACTACCCTATAGTTAGTGGGTCCTACACTATCCATAGAATGGGAGACCAATCAGAAGCCACTCAGTTGGGAGAAAGACGTGCAAATGCAAATGAGGAAGTTTCTAAGCCCCAGACTCGGCTATACCGGGGCTCAGAGCGGGAGATCGCCATGATCCAGGTCAGCAGGACCGGGGTGGGGGTGAGGAGGGGGTACTGTGTAAGTTCACCTTACAGATTTTTCTGTAAAGTTGAACTTACCCTTTAAGTGACTTGTTTGATGTATTATATCACCAGTCATTGCCACTGCAGGTCTAATAGAGATCCTTGTGTGGAGTCTTGGGGGCCAAAGCCCCCCTCCTTTTAGGGGACAGTGGGATTCTCTCATTTTTAGCACAGCAACATTTTGTTTTTACATTGCAGGTGATTCTCTGCTGATTATTGAATACAATTCCTTATGTGATCTTCTATGTATCACATAGAAGCCCCCGATGAAGAGATCCACGCTGTCCTAAAACACATTGGGCACATGGAGGATAGTATATGATTGCAACAAAAGTCAGCAAGGTGTCACTTTTTGATGATATGCATTTTTATTGGTGATGTATATACTTTTTATATCTGTAACAATAAAATTTCATGTTTTATACATTTCTGTTTTTTCATTGGTTGCCTTTAAAGTCCCAATAGTATTCGGGGGTATTTGTGTTGATTCTTACTAATAGAGGATGTTGGCAACAGCCTATGGTTTACCCAGGTGGTCTATCTCGTCTACTTTACTGTTGGGGGGCAGGCAGTGAACCTCCCCCCTTTCCCCTACCCCTTCTTTTTTTTCTTTTTTGTATTCCTCTCTCCTCCCTTCACTAAATTTTCCATCTCTTCTTACTAACTTGTTCTTTCAGAGCATATCCAAACTTATGGTGTGTTTTCAAACTTAATGATTGGTTACTGTTCAGAGAATTCCTCCCATTTTTCCTTGTTTTCTATCTTTGAAATAGATATGTGGAGGATCAATTTGTCAGGTCACCTTGAGGCTAGGTGACAGATACACACCGTTGGGATCAGGAGTGCACTGCAAGGTAGTAGACCCTACTGCTGACTGCTGCGGATTGGAGTCAGGGTGGTAAGGAAGGCAGGGCCACTGGAACGCCAACACGGATCCCACCGGGGTTAGAGCGTAAGATTCCCTGGGGTGCGGAGTCTAAGAGCCAGCAGGTGTTCACCAGAGCCTCTAGTGGTGAGGATGGACTGGGCTGCAACTGGCTCCAGGTCACGACCCCCAGGGTCCCCCAGCTCACACCCACAGTAGGCAACAGGAGGATAGGGATAGTAAGGGAATAAGCCAAGGTCGGGGCCACAAGCAGACCAGGATAACAGAGTTCACACCAAGGTTCAGGGTCACAGGCAAACAGGGATAGTGGGGGACATGCCAAAGGTCAGGGTCACAAGCAGACAGGGAAAGTCGAGAACAGGCCAAAGTCGGTAACTGGAATCAGACGTAGGAAACACAGCAAGTACACACAAAAGCTAACACACAAAGGATAATGAGCACTGCTGGCTTGCAGTGCACAGGTTAATATAGGGTTCCCTGATAGGGCCTGGGGTGGGGCCATGCTTAGAGGAGGTTATAAAACCAGCCAGGTGTGAGTGGCTGGCCTCTTAGTCTGAACACATGAGGAGAAGGTAAGCTGACAGAGAAAGATTACTGCATAACCATGACACAATTGCTTTTGTCAACTGATTTGATTGTGTTGTGTTAACTTCTGTAACGTCTCAAATTGTTTTATTTTTGTTCAATGAAGACATTTATGAAACAAAAATATATATATGTATATTTCAGGTATGCTGTGTGAATGGGAACACATAACAAACATAAAGTGTACATTTCTCACAATTGGATGTAATGGCAGAAACACACTTTAACCACTTGCCGACCAGCCGCTGTCATTATACTGCGGCAGGTCGGCTTGTTCCCGCAAATCGCCATAGCGGCACGGCGGTCCCTTTAAGAGCTATAGCAGGCATGCACAAGCTGCATGGCAGGGGAGATGATGCATGTGGCCGGCGTCCGCGATGTCTGCCGGCCACCCACGATCGCTCCACAGAGAGACGGAATTGGAGTCTGTCAATGTAAACAAACAGATCCCCCTTCTGGCAGGGGAGTACAGAGTGATCATCTGTTCCTAGTGATCAGGAGCAGTGATCTCTCTGTACTCCCAGTTAGTCCACTCCCCCCACAGTTAGAAACCCCTCATAAACCCCTTAATCGCCCCTAGTGTTAAACCTTTCCCTGTTAGTGTCATTTATACAGTAATCAGTGCATTTTTATAGCACTGATCGCTGTATAAATGTCACTGGTCCCCAAAGTGTCAAAAGTGTCCGATCTGTGGGCCGCAATGTCGCAGTCCCACTAAAAATCGCTGATCACTGCCATTACTAGTAAAAAAAAAATTATAATAAAAATTACATAAATATATTCCCTATTTTGTAGACGCTGTAACTTTTGCGCAAACCAATCAATGTATGCTTATTGCAATTTTTTTTTACCAAAAATATGTAGAAGAATACATATTGGTCTAAACTGATGAAGACATTTTTATTTTTTGGGGGGGATATTTATTATAGCAAAAAGTAAAAAATATATATTTTTTTTCACAATTGTCAGTCTTTTTTTGTTTATAGTGCAAAAAATAAAAAACACAGAGGGGTGATCAAATACCACCAAAAGAAAGCTCTATTTGTGGGAAAAAAACAACGTCAATTTTGTTTGGGTTCAGTGTCTCAGGACCGTGCAATTGTCAGTTAAAGTGACGCATTGCCATATCGCAAAAAATGGCCTGGTAATTAAGGAGTAAATCCTTCCAGTCCTTAAGTGGTTAAGCTGTAATTTGGGGAACAGGTATGAGCAAAATTGAGAGTTTTTACTTGCTCAAAATATTTTTGAGTCAATAGGGACATCAAAATAAAGGTGGTGTTTGGTGGTTTTTAAGGTGACCTCTGAAGAAGCTTGCTTTCATTGGCGGGCAAAACGCATCAATGTGACATCATCACCCTGGTCAGAGAGCTGCACATGCATACGCCCATATTAAGAAGATAGCCGGCGTGAATGATCCATGTGAGGCTTAAATATAGAAGTTGCAATTTGGGCCAAGACACATGCTTTGACAGGACTGACTGGTTGCTCGGCGACGGCGGTGTCATCTGTAGACAGTGAGTATCCATCTCCTCATGCCACTGTTGTGGTTATGATGAACTTACCTGTTGCAACACTGTCTATAGCCATGGGACTGGCTGACACCTGATCCGCCCCTACATTTCCTGCTGAAGCAGATGGCCAAGAATTGTGTTTATCTCGTCTCCACAGGGAGGACTTTATAGATAGCAGCAATTGCTTTCCAGTTCAGTCACTGCATACTATGGCATACTGCTACTTTGACACAGCACCAGGGATCCATCCAGACTTTTTCCACCATTGACACCCGCACTCAATCATGGACACTTCCGCATGATGGGGGTCCCCACGGGTATTTCATCTGCACTCCTTACCACTGTTTTACAGTGACTGAGTCATTACAACTGGACTACTGCAATCCGTGCTCTTTGCCCTATCCAGGCTGGATTGTATATGCACCTTCTTCCCGTGTCCCAGCAGTATCAGTATATATGTGAGTTGTGTATGCTTGTGGTGGCTGCTAGCAGTTTCTTTTACCAGATCTGACAACATTGTCATTTTTAACTCCTTGCATTGGTGGAAGTGTGTGTTTTTATATATTTTGGAACATTGTTTCAATAAAGCCATCTAATTATAAACTCCCTAGTGTCTCTGCATAAGATATTCTTGGGGATCTGTAATCCTCTTGTTTTTGTTTAATGTGACCCTGTCACATAATTTTGCACATAGCACTCCCTGTAAAATAAATAGTAAAATTTCCAGTACTTTCCAGCCACCCATTACTGAAAAGCTAAAGCATCCCTGCTCCCCAGATGCTGCAAGTATTCAGATAAGTTTAAAATTTGCTCCCCCCCCCCACTGGCCACTTGATTTACAGGGTCACTTAATGGATGCAATAACCTTTAAATGGCTTGTAAGGAGAACGCTGAACTCCAGCCTTACTCTCAGTCTTGCACTGTTACAGACTTATCTCCTGTAATGAAATGGCTTACTGTTATTTCACTGCACATTGTGAGCTTCTCGCAGTGAGCATTAGAAGCTGCAGCAAGTCATATAAAACCTAATTTCCTTACTGGCAGGGCTGGATTTCCCACAAGGCCACCAAGGCCAGGCCTCAGGGCGGCAGTGGTGCAGGGGCGGCGCCGCTCCTGTGGCGACTTCTCGGTTTTCGCGCCCCCCCGCACTAACATAGCAGCATGGCAGGTCCGTGCCTTCTCTAATATCACTGCACTACCCCCTCCCCACACTGCCTGTCTTATTCACACAAAACATAAAGCGCAGCCACTCTAGACAAAGGGCAGGACTTTTTAAGTTAAGAAGTGGGTGATTGGTTGCTAGGCAACAGGGTGATCCCAGCAATAAATCACTCACTTTTAACGTGAAAAGTCCTGCCCATTGTCCAGAGCGGCCAGGCTCCATGTCTTGTGTGAATGAGGTAGGGTTCATTGGGGAGGGGGAGTGCTGTGCTGTAAAGGAGTTCGATATTGAGAGAGGACCATGATTGGGGGGTCAGTTTGTGATTTGGGGGGTCAGTCTGTGATGGGGTCTGTGATGGGGAGTCTGTGATGGGTCAGGACCAGTTTGTGATGGGGGGTCAGTTTGTGATGGGGGTCTGTGATGGGGGGTCAGTCTATGATGGGGGGTCTGCTATGGGTCAGGTCAGTCTGTAATGGGGGTCTGTGATAGGGGTCAGTCTGTAATGAGGGGTCTGTGATTTGGGGGGTCAGTCTGTGATTGGAGGGTCTGTGATGGGTCAGTCTGTGATGGGGGGTCAGTTTGTGATGGGTCAGTCTGTAATGGGGGGTCTGTGATGGGGGTTTGTGATGAGGCAGGGGGGGATGGGACGTAAGGGGGGGTTAAGGACACTGATGTAAAAGGGGGACTGTGATGTGACGTGAAGGGGGGACTGAAGACACTGATGTAAAAGGGGGTCTGTGATTTCTGCACTAGCAAAACACAGGTGTGTCCTGTTTACACTGCAACAGTGCCACTGCGTGCTGAGCAGTGTGGTGCAAAATGCATACTGTCTCTATGCACTGCAACTGAGCTGTGGTGCATAAAAATGAATGAACTATTCATGAACTATAAAGAACTATTTATGATCATCTTTGGGTCAAGAAAGACTGAACAGTTTAGCTTTATTGCCATTGAGTCAGAACCTTAAAATACTTTGTCCTACAAAGATGTTATCGATGAGTTTGCCAAAAGAAAAGTTAGAACTAAAAAATTGTAGAATTGTAGGGAGTTTCTTACTGCTATAATCTTTAAAAAGCATTTTCTGTATTACACAGTATTTTCAGTCTGTACAATTAAAGCCAGTTGAGAATGGTGGTGTGTGTGGGGGGGGGGCAGCATTGAAGTACCCGGCCTTGGGGCGGCAAAGGGAGTAAATCCAGACCTGCTTACTGGTGTCATCTAGCTCTTTCTTCACCAGCCTGACTGTCCCTTGCACTCCCCTTTCAATCATTGGATTTCAGTTGTTTCAATCATGAAAGCTCAGCACCACATGTGAGCATTTGCTGGGTAGTGTGAATACAAATACAGTCTACCTATGAATGTCTACTTCTCCATACTGCCATCTTCTGATCAAGGAATTTTGATATTTGCATAACTCCTCCCAAGAGCTTTTCCACTGTGTGCATCATAGTTAAGGGCTTTAGGCCCCTTTCACACATGCCGTCAGTTTGTTCCATCAGGTCAGTCACGTTATTTTCAAAGAAAAAACGGATCAGTTTTTTTTTTTTCCTTTTAATCGTCTTTATTATTTTCCACATATCAAAAAGAAAGCATAAAACATTGTAAAATATCATGTAAAATCTCATAATACAAAAAAACAATGGTTATTACTTTACCTTCCCCCTCCCTCCCTCCCAACCTACTCCCATCCTCCCTCCCTCACACCACCTTATCATCAATTATGTGTGTGCTTCTATTAGTTGTATGGTCAAAGGAGAAGGAGGAAACCACCTCCATAAACAGGAAGAGTATAAGAAAGAAGAACATCCAGAACCTCGTAAGGGAGAGAAACAGAAACAAGGGGATGGTATGGAACGAGAGATAAACTCTCATCAGCTCCCTATCATCCCCTTATAAGGGGCACCCCATCCGATCCAAACAGGGCCTCCACATTCTTTCAAACTTACTGTGATTACCCTGCCTAATACATGTCGTTCTCTCACTCCAAATCATTGAATTAATGGTCTCGACCCAGTTCTCCACAATCGGGTGGGTCTGTGCCTGCCATTTCTGTGCAATTAATTTTCTCGCCTGAAACAGGCATCTCAACACTACTTCGATGGCGCCAATTGGGATTCTACATTCCTCTAAGCTCCCTAGAAGGCACGCCTTAGCATCTGGTTCTAGTGTGGTCCTAAAAGTTTTATTTATCCTATCTACTATCTCCGCCCAGTATCTGAATAGCTTGGGACACTTCCACACCATATGGATCAGGTCTCCTGATGCCTTAGATCTGGGGCACTCATCATTTTGTCTCCATCCAAATTTAAACATTTTTTGGGGGATATAGTAGACTCTATGGATTAGGAACAAATGGGATACTTTCTGCAAGGGAGAGATTGAGACCAGGTCCCCTTGTTTTAAGATTCTATCCCATTGTTCCGTAGTCATTGCCCCCACGTCTGAGATTGCCCTCATATAGTTGAACCAAACGGTTAATGCCCTGCCTCTCCCATTCCCTAGACCTCTCTATACCCCTTACTTCCACCAAATTTTTGTTGTTCCATGGGGGGGGTATATTCCGTTACCCCATTATATCCCATTAATGCCTTCGTTACCTGCCATACTTTGCTGAATAATTTTATCGTTGGGCATCTATGCATGAATGAGTCTGCCTCTAACACCTCCATTAGTATATTATGTAGGGCCCCCATTATCATCATTATGTTACAAGGGTTCCCCCCTTCCGGGTCTTCACAACCCATTAGATGTTGCAAATGGGATGCCAGGAAGTATGATCTCGGAGGCGGGACCGCCATACCCCCTTCTTTAGTCGGTAATTGCATAGTTTGCAAACTAATCCTAGATTGGCCCTTCCTCCAGATGAATTCCCTAAAAAGGGATTCTATTCTCTTAAACCACTTCTGACCTATCCAGGTCGGGGAGTTATGGAACAAGTATAGTATCTGCGGTAACCATATCATCTTTATTACATTACAACGCCCTGCTACAGATAGAGGAAGTCGGCTCCAAATATCTCCTTTTTGCTTTAATTTAAGTAGCCATGGGGCTAGGTTATCATTGACATACTGGTTTATATCGCTCGTAATCCAGACACCTAGATATTTCATCTTGGAAACTACTTTCAAGTGAGGAGCTCCAGGCGCTATCTGGTTACCATGTGGGTCAACTGGTAATAAAACCAACTTCTCCCAGTTGATAACCAGACTGGAGAATTGCCCGAATTCACCAACCATTTGTATCACTGTATTTAACGAGGCTTCAACATCGCTAAGGAAAAACAGGTCGTCATGCGCGTACAGTGCTAACCTGTCCTCCTCCATTTGCTGGCAGAACCCATGTATATCTCGCCTTAATCTAGTCATAATTGCTAGTAGTTCCATTGCAAGGGTGAACAATAGAGGGGACAGGGGACAGCCCTGTCTCGTCCCTCTCTCCAGCTGGAACAATTCTGAATGTTGATTATTAATTTTTATTTTAGCTCTTGGTTCGCTATAAAGTATTTTCACCCATCTGATAAAGGAGGGGCCAAATCCAAATCTCTCTAGCACCCTCCACAAGTAGTTCCATTCTAGACTATCAAAGGCCCAGGCAGCGTCCAAGGCCAGTATAGCCCTAGAACCTGCATTGTCAATTGGAATCTGCATGTTTAAAAAGACTCTTCTAATATTAGAACTAGTTGATCTGTTGGGAATAAAACCCGACTGATCGGAGTGTATTAACTTTTGGATGCATCCATTCAGATGGGTTGCTAACACTTTGGCCAAAATTTTTGCATCAGTACATAGTAATGAGATTGGGCGATAAGAGGAATCATCCAGTTGGTCTTTCCCTTCCTTGTGTGTTACAATGATGGTGGCTTCCGACATTGAGGGGGGAAGTTGCCCTTTGGTTAATGCCCACCCTAATGTTTTCAACAATTCTGGGAGTAATACCTCACCATATCATTTGTATATTTCTACTGGAAGCCCATCCGGGCCTGGTGATTTTTGACTGGACATCCCAGCCACTGCTCGCTTTAGCTCCTCAAGAGTCACTGGTGCTTCTATGTCTGTTCGATCCTTCTCTGTCAAGGTCGGGATTGGTATTCCCTGGAGAAAACCATCCATTCTTTCACTCTCAACTCCCCTATTGGATTTATACAGGTGTTTATAATATTCACTGAATATATGCGTTATCTCTGTCGCATCAGTGGATATCTCTCTGTTTGGTGACCTAATTGCCGAAACAGAAGAGGGGGGAGTGTTAGATTTAATCAAGAGGGGGATAGCATGTGGCCCACTCTCTCCCCTTCTCCAAAATGGCGCTACCTCTCTGGAATATACGTCTGTACTCTGTCCTCCTTGTCATGGCCATTTTATAGACTTGTTGCTTGTCTAGCCATTCCCTTTGCCTGCCTGCTTTTGGGTCTTCATCATATATTCTCTCTGCCTGCATTGTCTCATCCCTAATGTCCCTTTCCCACTTTATGGATTTCCCCTTAGTTCCTGCCACCTGTTGAATCAAGAGGCCTCTAAGATAGGTCTTCAAGGAGTCCCAGACCACTCCGGGTGACGCTGTGCCTGTATTAATTTGCACAAATTCATTTAATCTAGTCACCACCTCTCCAGGGTTGCCAATCAGTTCCAGCCAGCATGGAACAATTCTCCATTCTCTGAAATGGACTTAGTCCCCTGTGTTTATTGTCAGCACCAACGGGGAGTGGTCCGAGACTATTTACCGATGACAATACCTCCCTATTACCCAAGGCCATGTCTATTCTAGAGAGAGTAAGGTAGGAACTTGAAAAACATGAATATTGTCTTTCTTGCGGGTAGCGCATTCGCCATATATCGCTCAGTCCCAATTCCTCCAAGAATCTCCCCCGCTGTGCTGGGCCTATTTCCCGATGGGAATCTGTCTAGGCTTTTGTCTAAAACTACATTGAAGACTATTATTGGGGTTCCCATTTTATCCAATGCAAACTCCAACAGCTTATGTAGAACCTCAAGTTTAAATGGGGGGGGGGGGGTGTATATGTTTGCCAGCACATATGGTTTAATCTCAATCAAACAAACAAGAAAGTATTAAAAAAACAGATCAGTTTACATCTGATTTTCATCAGTTTACATCAGTTTTTCATCAGTTTTTACATCAGTTTTTACATCCTTGAAATGCTTGATTTTAACTTTTGAATATGTTGAATAAAATGTACCTGATTATATAATACTGTTGTATTCTGTATTGTATTCTGTTCTCAGCACCTTAAAAATCCCTTTGTGTATCCTTCCAAAAAATTGTGTTTTGTATGTGAGTGAGCTCTTTTGTTAAAGGTGAAAAGGTATATTGGCTGCATGCTGACACTGTAGATTTGTAATCTTTTTCTTAAATTTTTTTAAGTCTTCTTTAAGAAAAGTTTATTTTGACAACTACAGTAGAAGCTGTCACCTACATAGCTTTGTTGATTATTAAAGCTTTGGGATCACCATGATAGTGCTAACGATGTGATCACAGGGCTTTGTATGTTCACATGTTGTATGTTCTTTTAACTCTGTTGGGGAGGTAAAAAACTTTATAAATACAGCATGCAGTCAATGTGAGGAAACTTACCTTGTGTGTTCATACTGACAATAATATTTGTCGATATGTCTTTTGTGTAGGTGGTGATCCATTGAAAAAGTATGCTTGCTGACGACTTGCCTATATGACAAAGTACAACACTGAAGATACCGTGTTGGCCGGCATTACAGAGAAAAAAAGATTTGCTAGTACTTACCTCAAATGATTGCAAAATGAGCAAGATGTTTTCCAGGGAATGAAAAAAGCAAATACAATTTTAGGATGCATCACTAGAGGGGTCACCAATAGGAGGAAGACCGTCCTGATTTCCTTATTTAGATGCTCAGTTGGACCTCATTTATAATACTGTGTCCAATTCTAGAGTCCTGACTTACAAAAAGATATTAATAAGATAGAACAAGTCCAGAAATGGGTAACAAAAATGGTGAAAGGTCTGAGGGATAAAACATTAGGAAAGACTTGACAAGCGTAATATGTACAGACTGGAAGAAAGAAGGGAAAGGAAAAAAATTATTAAAACCTTTAAATACATCAAGGGGGTAGGTTCATAAGGTTCAGGAGGGCAGTATTTTAACCTCCCTGGCGGTATGATTATGTCAGATTTTTGATGCTCAAAGCGGTACAATGTTTTGCATTGAAATTTGGCGTTTTATATTGTAGGCCTGTAATTCTTAGGAATAACACACTTAAATCTGTCCAAACAAGAGTCTAGTAGACAGCCCAAATAATAATAATAATACAAATAATAATATAATAATAATAATAAAAATTATTCAATAATGTAATCAATTCAAAAACACTGACATTTGCTCAGTTGCAATATTGTCACTGTCATTACCGCTTTTGATGTAAAGGGATACTTTTTGATTGCTATGGACAATCTCCAGTTTCCAGGCAGAAAGTACAATATATATAATATAAAACTGTATGCAGGGAACTGGACAAACCACTAGGAACAAAGGAGGTGTAAAATAATATGATACAGTAATGTAATCTGTAAGATTACAGTGTACTTTATTTATTATGTGATTTTAACTTTTTGAATTTGGGGCTGTACTCTGTCCCCGTGCGTCGCAACACTCACAGGGAACGGAGCTCGGCACTGTGATAGATTGAGCAGAGCCACGGCTTGCACACACAGTGGGGAGACATTGCAGGATTCTAGGGACAAGGTAAGTAACTTTGCCTGGATCCTGCGATGCGATCCCGAGTGTGGCTTAAGGTTACCGCTTTTGTTACTGAAAATTCACCACGAGCCACACTCGGGAATACCGCTAGGGAGGTTAAATATGAAGCCATGAACACAGGGACTAGGGATGGGCCAAACAGACCCCTGTTTGGTTCGCACCAGAACTTCCGAACACCGCAAAAGTTCGGACCCGAATAATGAACCCCATTAGTCAATGGGACCCGAACATCAAAAATCAAAAGTGGCCATTTTGAAGGCTTATATGCAAGTAATTGGGCATACAATGGTTATAGGGGTTCGGGTCCTGCCCTGGAGGACCGGTATCAATAAAAAAAAGTTTGTGAAAAATTTCATTTTTAAATGAGCAGTGATTTTTTTTATTTTTAAAGTGAAAGCCTAAAAATGAAAAATTCCTTCCAATATAGAACCTGGGGGTCCCCTTAGTCTACCTGTAAAGTGGCAGATCTGTACCATGTCTAGAATTTGCTGCAGCAATAATTGCATATATAAAGCCAAAAAAATGACATTTTCCCTGCAAGCTTCCTTTATTTTGCTCAGCAACAGCTGGGGACCCAGTGTGTACGATGAGGCCACAATGCAGTGCACTGGGAACAAGATTAGAAATTTTTTGCATACATTCTGGTGTCAATTTGACTTTGTATAGAAGTAACGGGTGCGTAAAAATTGGTCTTTGGGTGTCGGTGGCGCTTTCCCACCGTAACTCTATAGAGGTACTCTTGATGAAAGCAAGAATTGGCCTTTCTGTAAGAAATTGCAATGATATGCACCTGTCAAACAGGTGTAGAAAAATTACTCTTTGGGTGTTGGGGGCGCCTTCCCACCATAACCCTATGGTGGTGCTCTTGATGAAGGCAAAAAAAAAATTGCAATGATATGCATATGGTTGGTGTTTTTGCCACGTTTGATGTGCCTGAGAAAAAAAGCAGAGGAGGCAATACATTTTCCTAATCCTACTACACCATCGGAGTTTTTTCTTACTTCCTTTGTACTCATGGCTCTTGGGACGAGTGAGTGCCTCCCTCTAGGCTGACGCATTGGAACCATTCCCTGCTGGAACGCGGCATACGTTGGTCGATACAGACGCCGCCATCCATCTGTCCCTGCAGAGGGCCATATCTGCATGCCTATATGACCTTGCTATTTAGGAGGTCCAACTTGTCTGGTAAAGGTACATCATTATTACCCCTTGGACTCACCGGTGGCTCGAAGTTTCTTCACTTCCCTTTCATCCTCCCTCACTCACATGGGTTGCATTGAAAGAACTGTGGATATGCGTTTTTTCCTTTGAAACTATGATCTTTCCTTATGCGATATTGTTTTCATTGCACTTTTTTTGCATGGATTGAACTTTATCACCATTATTTGCAGTTCTTAACGCATCAATATTTGAACTTTAATTTCACTAGTAATTTATGAATTTGAATGTTTTTTATTTATTCTATATTTATTTATTTATTTATTTAAGTTTATCCTACCTGAATCCTATTTCTTAGCACTGATTTTTAATCTGTGTTATTTAGTGTACTCACTGTTTTATTTACTTATAATTTTATTTACTTATATTTTCAGTATATGATTGTTGATATAGTGGTATATGTCATTTAATGCAAGCATACATATTCTTTTTATATTTTGATGTGCCTGAGACACAGATCTGCTGCAGATGTGCTGAAAAAGGCCCAGACAGCTGAGCTATGGGGAGTGGGACAAGAGATAACAGCTGCAGAATGTGATGGAATAGGATGGCTGCTCTCTACTCTTTCTTGATATCGGCCTCCCTGGGGTAATGCCGCCTCACCTTCACTTTCTTCCTCTGCTCTATCTGCCACTCAAGTCGCATCAGTGACCTCACCAACATCATCATCATCATCATCATCATAATCCCCATCGCCTCCATCCTCATCATTACCACTGGAGACAACTTGGCAATATGCTGCGGCTTGGGGAACATGAATGCCAATTTGTCTATCAGTGTTCCTCCCTCTCTCTAGGCTCATGTTCCTGTGATCCTCAACCTCAAAACCAACATCTGAATCCAGTAATGGCTGGGCATCATCAAGGCGCAAGTGGCTGACGCTGTGGTCAAATAACTCAGCTGAATGGCTGATGTTGGGGCTATGGCAAGAATAGATGTGGACAAGGAGGCAGGTTTATCCACTCTGGCGACTGCAGGGGACTGCACACTTGTCTCTGCTTGAGTGACAGAGGATGAGGAGGATGAGGAAGGTTTAGTAAGCCAGTCCACCACCTCCTCTGCATGCTGTCGTTGGATAGCATGGGCAAATTTACTAAACAGAGGAAATGATGCCCTGCCTGAGGACTGACCACCATGTCCACCTTTGCCTGTGGATACATTTGTTGCTGGCCCCCTTACAATGTCATGGGAATGTCTGCCTCTCCTTATTGTCCTCCCAGACATTCTTGGGAGGGGGTGGTGCTTATAAGCAAATGTAAATAAGACATTAAAATCTGTACGTGGATGCGCTTTAATCAATGTAAAAAGGTGTTTGGTGCACTTTAATTTGAGTACTCACACTACACAGACACACTCCATGCATACACTATAATATACTGCAATATAATGCGCCAAACGTACAGTGACCCACTATATGGCGTTAAACTGACAGTAACGCACACAAAACTATATGGCATTAAACTGGCAGTAACGCACGCAGAAGTAAATGGTGTTAAACTGGCAGTAACGCACAAACCGATATGGAGTTAAACTGGCAGTAACACACACAGAACTATATGGCGTTAAACTGGCAGTAGCGCACACAAAACTATATGGCGTTAAACTGGCAGTAACGCACACAAACTATATGGCATTAAACTGGCAGTAACACACACAAAACTATATGGCGTTAAACTGGCAGTAACACACACAGAAGTAAATGGCGTTAAACTGGCAGTAACGCACAAAACGATATGGTGTTAAACTGGCAGAAATGCACACAGACCTATATGATATTAAACTGGCAGTAACGCACACAAAACTATATGGCGTTAAACTGGCAGTAATGTACACAGAACTATATGCCATTAAACTTGTAGTAACACACACAGAAGTAAATGGCATTAAACTTCCAGTAACGCACAAAATTATATGGCGTTAAACTGGCAGTAACACACAAAGAACTATATGGCGTTAAAATGGCAGTAGCGCAATCAAATAGAGAGTGTTCAACCATCACTACACTGATGCTATCTAAACTGTCCCTACTCTAGCTTTACATTAATGTCAAGATTACTGACATGGTCTCACTACACTACACTGAAACTATCTGAGCTGTCCCTACTCTACACTAATGTATGTATGAATGACACGGTCTCACTACACTACAGTGAAACTATCTGAGCTGTCCCTACTCTAGCTGCACACTATGCAAAGCTGAATGATGGTCCTCCTCACTACACTCACACTATTCCTAGACTGACACTAAACTAATATTCTACACTGACAATTGAAGCAAAATAGCACAGTATAGCACACTAACTAATAGCACTGGACAGAGCCCTGTTCTATCTCTCTCCATGCCAAAATCACACTTAAAATGGCTGCCATTGAAAGAATACTTTTTTACTGTGGGGCAGGAATGAGCCATGATTGGATAGTCATGGTGACAGTGTCCAAACATGACTCTAATGCCCTGTACACACGATTGGACATTGATCGGACATTCCGACAACAAAATCCATGGATTTTTTCCAACGGATGTTGGCTCAAACTTGTTTTGCATACACACGGTCGTACAAAGTTGTCGGAATTTCTGATCGCCAAGAATGCGGTCACGTACACCACGTACGACAAGACTATAAAAGGCAGTTCAGAACTAAGCACGGCACCCTTTGGGCTCCTTTTGCTAATCTCGTGTTAGTAAAAGTTTGGTGAGAGATGATTCACGCTTTTTCAGACTTTCAGATCGCATTCTGCTGTTCAGTTTGTGCTTGTGGGTTTGTATCTGGTCTTCAGTGCATGCAGTGAGTTCGTATTTGATTATTCAGTGCGTTCTTGTCTGCTCATTGCTTTTTTTCAGCCCGCTCTTCACAGGCCTTGCTGTTCTTCAGTGCGCTCTGTTACTTTGTTCTGAGCAGCCGACCATTTTCTAGCCATGTTGCGTATACGTACTCATCGTAGAGTTCGTGCTGTGTGGGGGCTTGGTGTTGGGGTCCTTACCTTGACACAAGTCCAGTCCATGAACAGGGTGGGGAGGAGTTCATGGACCAAGAATTGGTTACTCCAGTGTGACCAGTTCTGTCACATGCCTTTGCTCCGTGAGATCCGTGAGAATAATCCTGATGATTTCAGGAACTTTTTCCGGATGACAGACCCCGTATTTCACGGTTTGTTGGCTTTGCTGACCCCCTATATCAGCAGGCAGGATACCTGCATGAGGCAAGCCATCACTCATCAGAAGCCTGCAGGACCTTAAGTTCTCGACAGGCATCTCCCCCCAGGCTCTGGGGATCATTATCCCAGAGATCCGTTCTGCTATCATCCAGGTCCTGCAGAAGGAGTATAATAAGGTAAGATTTATCCTTTAACATCACATTTTATTGTATATAATGTTTGTTAATATATTGTATTTCTTTCCTCATTCCCTAAATACCATGATTGTAATATGCTGTGAATGTCCCCTTTGTCCTCATACATGCTTGATTTTTTAACAAAATTTTTTGTCCTTCATACATATTTGCCTTCACTTACCTCCCCAGCGTGCTCTCCTGGCCCTATATGCACCTCATGTAGTCACTTAACAATGTATTTTGTCAGCTCCATAGTAGTGCTTTACCCTAAACACCCCCTAAAATCTGTAAAATGTGTAAAAATGTGATTTGTGCTTTAAATTCAGGCAGAGTGGCAGAGGATTTTTTTTGGTGTCCCAAAATCATTTGGAACCCTCCCTCCCCCCAACTGCTAACTCAGCTGATAACAATCCTCTATCTGCTGACTTTGCCAAACCCATACACACTATACCCACCTCTTTAGTGGTCAGATTTATGGATGAATTCCACAAAGCATGTAGTGCAACGGCCTGCCTGAATACTTTCAAATGGTACTGTTTGAAGTTTTGGTATCCTATTATTATCTTGATAGGTAATAGCAGAATGTAAAAATGTGCTAAAATGTGTACAGTGTGTATTTATATCTTTGTATTATGACACTTCTTACCTGTCCAGTGGGCAGCCAATAGTGTAAGTAAGGAGGGGCTGGCCAAAGTAATACACATTATTTAGGCATTCATCTCTCAATGAAGTGGAGAGGGTTACCTGTCCAAAACATCCCCCCCTAAAATTTTTAAAATGGCCCATGAGGGGGGAGGGGATCTGATAGGTGGACCTTATACCTTTGACTTTAAATACTCCCTAAAATAAATGTTATACTGATGTTGGCCAAGAATGTTTGTGTCTAATCTGCTTTCCCTGTTTATGTGCAAAATGATTAATTTATTTTTCTTGTTTGACTTCACAGTTTCCTTCCAACCCACAGGAATGGCAGACTGTGGCCTCCCACTTTTCCCAGCGGTGGGACTTTCCTAACTGCGGAGGGACAATTGATGGGAAACACGTCCCACCACCCAACTCGGGGTCATACTATTATAATTATAAGGGGTTCAATAGTATTGTGATGTTGACAGTGGTGTCGGCTACTTATGAGTTCCTGTATGTGGACGTGGGGAAGAATGGCCGGATGTCCGATGGTGGAGTCATCGCCCAGATGGAGTTCTACAGGCATCTCCAGAATGGCAGCTTGGACTTGCCACCTCCAGAAGACAATGTGGAAGGACTCCCATTCGTCTTCATTGCTGATGAAGCGTTTGCGCTGGGGGACCATCTTATGCGGCCATTCCCGATGAGGACCCTCACCCCGGACCAGAGGGTTTTTAATTACCAGCTGGCCAGAGCCAGAAGAGTGGTGGAGAACACGATTGGAATGATGGCCAGCCAGTTCCGCCTATTTCTTACACCCATACACATGGCGGAGTATAAACTGAATCATATCATCCTGGCATGCTGTGTTCTACACAACTTTTTAAGGTGAAATTCTGCCAACTATGCTGCCTCAGTTGGGCCTGAGGCTGGAATTCAAGTAAATGAACCAACCCTGATGGCGCTTATAAGTGGCCGTCCTGGCTTGCCCCCCCTGAGTCCCCGCAAGGTCCGTCTTAGATACCTTGATTACTTTGCTGGTAGGGGGGCCATCAATATGCCAGACAATGTCTGATACATTTTTCCAATTAAAAAAAAAATAACTACTAAAATCTTTGCTGACATTTACTGCTTGTGTTTCTTTTAGCTGACCCTGACAAAAATGTGGGGAGTCCTGAAAATGTCATGATTGTGTAACCTTAAAAAGCACTGTTAGGTGTTATTTACTAAAGGAAATTACACTTTGCACTACGAGTGCACTTGAGCCTGCACTGAAATTGCACTTGTAGTGCAAAGTGGATTTGCCCTTAGGAAATAACCCCCATTGTCACTGAAAACAACAATTTTACCTTAACAAAATTTTAGGAGCATTGAAACAATAATCCACACATTCTTGATTATCAATCTTTTTTAATACCAGCACAATCACATGTGCATTTCTAAAAGGTTTTTAAAACAAACCAACATGTTTGTTGTATAACAATTTTTTGGGTCACATTAATTAAAGTAGAAATGTCCATTTAAGGTAAAACAGGCATGTTTCAAACAAACAAGAAATACACAAATCTGGAACTTACAAAGTTCAGCTTTTGTATAAATTGAAGACAATATCAGACATGAGTATTTAGAAACTGTGTTTGATATTGCATTCAGATGGGGTGAAGTCACCCCTGGAAAAGCCAAATTTTGAAGATGCACACAAATTGACGAATGTCAACATGTGCTAGCTTCCATCATGGGGGATCAAGGGACATGTTTTGTGGGTGCAACCCCTTCCTCACAGCTACTTTATTATTGAGGAAGGGGTTGCACCCACAAAACGCCTACATTTGTCTCCCGTGATGGCAGATAGCACATGTTGACACACTGTGTGCACCTTCAAAATTTGGCTTTTCTATAAAATGGCAAAAAATGAGAAAAATTTTTAAATTACAAATACCACAAAAAAGGAAGGGATTTGGAGATGTTTTAAACTCTCCCTAAAACATCAATGATGTTCTTCATTTTGTTTTTAACATCATTGATGTTTTTCTGGATGTTTTCCATGTCCCTATTACATCCCATGATCTCCCCGATCAGGATCTGGGCACTCTCACTGGTGAAATGTCCTTCATCCACAACATCACGATCACCTAAAAATATAGAAACAAAAACACACCATGTATTATAAATATGCCGGCATCCATCTCTTACCTGAGCCTGTGGTCGCAGACACTCACCTGTTGTGGTGACTATTTCCACCATGTCTCCCTCGTCCTCCTGTTGGCTTTGGTGGATTTCCACTTCCTCATGAGGTGGGGGGTCTGTGTTCTCTGTGGATGAGTGGTGTCCTCCAAGTCTTTTCTCCCCTATGTAAAAAATAGGTATACTTAACACACAGATATTTGATGACAGAAATAGGAATATGAAACATTGCTTGGAAGTGGGGTACAATGGTCTGTTATGGCAGAGTTCCAAGATGAAGAAATATTTTTTCCTTTGTCAAGCTTGAATACTTACCTGTTTTGTACAAGGTTCACAGATGGAGATACCCCTATAGTATACACTGGAGCACCTGTGTGGGGCTCCCTAATAAAAAGGGTGTTCTGGTGTCCCACACTAGTGCTCCAGTGTCCTGATGTGTAAACTGCTGCTGAGTGTCCTCTCCTTATACAGAATCTAGTTTGCATTACATTCTAATTACAAACCCATCTAGACAACAAAATTATTTTAAGAGAAGTAGGCTAGAAAAAATGTATTCAAATGCATATGGCCAAAACAATGGTGTTTTCTAGGCCGAACGCACAATGTTTCATACGAACAAACAATGTGCCAATGAACATGAAAGTTGCCATTTTAAACTGTACAACAGTAAAGAAAAGCACATGGAGCAGCATGAACGTAAAAAAAATAAAGAATAGGAACACAGGACAACTACTTACTTTTTTGCAGCACTCTCCTGATACTTCTGTACTGATCGTGCTCCCTTAATTTGAGGTCCGACCACCACTTCCTGAGCTGATCCTTGGATCGTTGTACCCCGAAATTCTTCTGCAGACTTTTGGCCACTTTCGCCATGATCTTGGCCTTTCTGACATTGGGGTTGGGGTAAGGTCCATACTTTCCGTCATAGTCGGCCCTCTTCAGGATGTCGACCATCTCCAACATTTCCCCAAAGGACATATTTGAGGCCTTAAATCGTCTCTTCCGGGATCGGGACGTTACTGGCTCCGGGCTTTCCACCTCCTCCTCCTCGTTGGTGTAATTAGCACGCACCTGCTCTGTCTCCGCCATGTGCTCTTCCCCCACTGCGCCGAATGAGAAAGGGCAGGGAATGGACTGGAAAGAACGTCAGGGGCAGGCAGAGTTTTACGCATGCGCAGTGTATATAAAGTGTAACACGCGTGCGTAGTACGTAGGATCTGTGAGCGGAGGAAGGAGTAACAGAGGCGCCGATCGTGAGAACGAAGGTAAGATCTAAACTTGGGCCTATACTGCTTCTAGATTGAGGCCTATATTGTAACAAGATTAGGAGAGTTTCGCCTGACATTAGGGTTTGTCTTGTGTTGTGTCTTGCAGATAAAATGGATGGCTTCAATGACCACAACTTCCTCCCCCTATTCATAGACAAATACAGGGAGCTGCCCTGTCTGTGGCAGGTCAAACACCCCCAATACAACAATAAACAAAAGAGGCAGGCAGCGCTGGAGAAACTGCTGGAGTTGGTCCCCACAGCAACCATCCCCTATTTAAAAGCCAAAATTGGTGGGTAAGGAGCACTTATGTAAGGGAGCGCAAGAAGGTCACGGATTCCCAGAGATCCGGAGCTGCAGCAGATGACATTTATGTCCCCAGGCTGTGGTACTATGAGAGACTGCGATTTCTGTCAGACCACAATGAAGTCAGGGAATCCCTCTCTACTCTTCCTTCCACTCTTCCTTCCACTCTATCTTCCACCCCAGCTGAGGCTTCCGATGTCCAACCTGGGACTTCCAGCCAGGAAGAAGTGGAGGAGCCCAGCTGGAGCCAGCTTAGCATTATTCTACAGATTTCTGGTCAATAAATAAATGATGTTTACTAGATGTTATTATTGATCACTAATTGCTGATTTAATAAAGTGTTTTACATATCAATAGACAGTAGTGGGCAAAAATAATTGGGACAAGAATGAAAAATGCTGGGCTCAGAATGATAATCTGTTATATTTGTTAACATTCAATTTGCAACAGTCATGAGATGAAAATTGTGTGTGATTGATGAATAAAAAACTAAAACTATGTCCCTTTTTCATACACTGGAAGACCTCAGCCAGGATGAGGAGGCTGTGTAATGTGGCACACAGGAGGAGGCTGTGGAATGTGGCAGCCAGGAGTAGGCAGGGGTTAGTGGCAGCCAGAAGGAGGCGGGGCTAAGCGGCAGCCAGGAGAAGGCCGGGCCCAGTAGGAGCCTGACAGAATCTCAGGTTCCTCCCCTCCGCCTTCCAACCAAAAGACCCAGGAAGGGGAGTAACGTGCAGGATTCAGCACTCAGGCTGATTCAGGAGGCTTCTGCATCCCTCAGAGCCTTACCCACTCATGAAGAGGCCTTTGCCTGCATGGCTGCCACAAAACTGCAGGGCATGCAGGAGGGTCAATGCCTCCTGTGTGAGGACCTTCTTTACAAAACACTAACTAAGGGGGTGAGGGGCGAAATCACACACAAAACCCACCTGTGTGAGTTGGACCATCCTCCTCCTCCTCCTCCTGCCACAACTCTACCACCAGAGCCACAGCGTGGAAGGAAGCGTGGAAGGAAGACCAGAGAGTGATGACCTGGGTTCAGTCTGGTCTGACAAAAGATGCAGGCTCTTGTATGACCGCCTGGGAACATACATGTCATCTGCTGCTGTTCAGGATCTCTTGGACTTCTGGACCAGATTGAACTCCCTTAGATATGGACTCCTCAGGCCACCAATTTTGCTGTAAAATAATTGATGTGTGCCCTGGGGGCCAAAGGCTTCGCCAATTCCTGCTGTTTCTCCAGCGTTGCCTCCCTCTTTGTTTGGTTCTGATCCCTTAATAAAGGAATTTTTGTTTCAATTATACTTGCCTATCTGTGTTTTCCATCAAAAAGGACAGTTTGTTTGTGAGGAGGCAGGTACATTTCAAAACTACAATGTGAAATTAACAAGAGACACCAACACCAAGCAACCTCCTTGAGATTAAATAATACAAGATAATAATTGTGTTGTGGTAACTTGACACACAAAACACACCCAAAAATATTCAGGATGTAAAATCAAAAAATTAAAAAAATTAAAAACACGATCAGGCTTGAAAACAATACAAACCAAAAAAAATATATATATATCTTTTTTTGACAGATGTGACAACTCAAAATATATTGATGAAATCACAATTAATAATAAAGAAAGAAGTTTGTGAGAAGTCTGTGTGAATATCAGCAGCTAAACAACTTCATTCTTCTAGCATTATAAAGAAGAAGAGAGTGCTCTGCATTAAACAATTTTAAACATTGCAGCCTGACGAAAGTGCTATATCTATTCCGAATGCTAATTTTACCAGACCGAGCTGTTCCGTCTCGGAATTTCTTCTGAGCATGCGTGGCACTTTGTGCGTCGGAATTGTCCACACACGGTCGTAATTGACGCGATCGGATTTTGTTGTCGGAAAATTTTATAGCATGCTCTCAAACTTTGTGTGTCAGAAAATCCGATGGAAAATGGCCGATGGAGCCCACACACAGTCGGAATTTCCAACAACACGCTCCGATCGCACATTTTCCATTGGAAATTCCGACCGTGTGTACAGGGCATTACAGTGCTCTGTGCCCTGATTGGCTGAAGTTTACACTGCTTCAGCCAATCAGGGCTTGCAATGCACTGTTCATCGCCGCAATGCACTGTGGTCGGTTCGGGGGAGCGAACAAACAGTCAAGCGACCCTTTTTTTGGCTGCTCGTCGAACATCTAAGGTTCGGCCCGAACTTATGTTCGGGCTGAACCGTTCGCCCATCCCTAACAGGGACATGGCCTCAAGCTAGCAGAATGAAAGTTCAAAACTAAGCTTAGAAGGTATTATTTTAAAAAGTAGATGCTTGGAACAGACTTCCAGGAGAGGTAGTGAGTCAGTCAACATCAAGTTGATTCAAACATGCTTGGGACAAACATAGATCTATACTCAGATAAAAAAAAGTTAACAAAAGCAGATTTAATGAACTTCTTGTTTTTTTTGTGCTGTAATTTTTCTCTGTTTCTATATTTTCATATTCTGGAGATAAAACGAATAAATCATTTTTGTTGAAGAAAATTTGATATGGGGAAAATGGCTTTTGACCAAAATGCATTCAGCCTCAAAGGCCCATGGTAATGAATAATTTAACACCTTCCCACCTGGCCTATAGTACAATGATGGCCGGGCGGGAGCACTGCTGTTCTGGGGCAGGCACAGCCAATGACTGATCACTGTGCCAGCCCGCTGCCAGAACCATGTGATCACTGTGACCATTCAGAGCAGATCACATGACAATTATAAACAATGGGTAGCCTTCTTTTATGCCATCCATTGTATGCAATTGCGTTGCTAGCTGTGATCGGTCACAGTGATCACAGCCCATCTGTACCATGTGATTAGCTTTGGCCAATCACAGCTAATCACAACAAAAGACACTTAATGAACCAGTTTCAGTCAGTAAAAATGGTTGCTTATACCAATTAAATTCAATGGTATAAGGAATCATAATGCGTAAAAAAAAAATTTGGATTACTTCCCCAAATTGCTCTGGTCACAGCGTGTTAGAAAATAAAATCGTAAAAAAAAAAAGAAAAATAATGAATAGAAAAAGAAAAAATATATGTATATATATATATATATATATATATATATATATATATATATATATATATTAATTTACATACTGTCACCAGTCAGTGTCCCTGATCACTGCCATACCAGTTATATGATAACACTATACTGCACTGGTAACAGTATGTAAAAAAAAAAAAAAAAAATTGTGAACATTTTTTTCTTCATTTCTATATAATTGTGACAAAAAATTACAACTTCAAAACACTTGCCAGGGTGTCAGTACATCAGATTGATCGACTTTCAGGTGTATATATATCATAGTTTGAATAACTTTCCTACAGATTAAAAAATAAACACTGATTTGGGTTATTTTCACCAAAGAATTGTAGAAGAATACATTTTGACCTAAATTTATGAAGAACAATTATTTATTTGCAACATTTTATATCAGAAATAAAGAAAAACTTGATTTTTTTTTTTCAAAATTGTTGGTCTTTTTTTGTTTATTTAGCAAAAATAAAAAACTCAGCGGTGAAAAAATACCACCAAAGAAAGCTCTATTTGTGTGAAAACAATGATAACATTTTCCTATGAGTACAGTGTTGCATGACCGTGCAATTGTCATACAAAATGTGACAGTGCTGAAAGCTGAAAATTGGCCTGGGCAGGAAGGGGGTAAAAGTGCCCGGTATTGAAGCGGGTTAAAGAAATTTTACATGTGTGTATTTCACATTCATGGCTTGAATGGAAATGGAATCACCAACCCTGCATGGCAATCTCATTATATAATACAGTATGTATGATTCATTAGTAAATGAATAATAAAAAGTTAATTTGTTGAGTAATTAATAGATACCAATGATGGATTTTTATATTCCTACAAATGTCTCAACAAGCTGAAAGTATAGTTTTGCTTTGTAGTTTTTCACTACCATAACAGTTTCAAGAATTGAAAATCTTAATAAAGAAGGAACAGTCCAAATGTGCCTCTTACAAGAGATGAAGACAAGAACACCACTAAAACTGCAGTACAATACTTCACATACTCAGCACTGCATTAAGGTTAAGAGTCAGTTGTATTTAAAATAATACATCTTCTATCATACATACACTAATATATAAGTGTCTCTTCAACTCTTATAATCTTCTAAATGTAGCACTTTTGCATTTTTTACACATTGTAAAGCATGAATCTGAAAAATAACATGTTAGAAATATTGTATATTTTAACCAGTTGCCAACCGCCGCACGGTAGTTTACATCGGCAGAATGGCATGGGTGGGCAAATGGGAGTGCCTGTATGTCCCTCCCTCCCCGTGGGCGGGGGGGCGCAATCGCGCCCCCCCCACCCTGTCCCTGTGGCGGTCGGATTTGTTAGAGGACCAATCAGTCCTCAGGTCCTGACCAATGTTTTATGGTCTGGACCTGCTGATCTGTCCTAACGAATGAAATCTTTCCCCTGTCTGT
Source organism: Aquarana catesbeiana (assembly GCF_042186555.1). Lineage (NCBI taxonomy): Eukaryota > Metazoa > Chordata > Amphibia > Anura > Ranidae > Aquarana > Aquarana catesbeiana. Next base: position 615,785,404 of record NC_133325.1, on the reverse strand, counting down.
GTAAGGGCCTTTTCACACTGGGGTGGTTTGCAGGCGCTATTGAGCTAATAATAGCACCTGCAAACCGACCCAAACGTGCCACTGATTTATCTCCAGTGTGGAAGACCCGAGGGCTTTCACACTGGAGCGGTGCGCTGGCAGGACGGGAAAAAAAGTCCTGCCAGCAGCATCTTTGGAGTGGGGAAGGAGCGGTGTATTCACCACTCCTTCCCCGCTCCTGCCCATTGAAATCAAATGGGACAGCGCGGCTATACCGCCGGCAAAGCGCCTCTGCAGAGGCGCTTTGCGGTGGTTTTTAACCCTTTCTCAGCTGCTAGCAGCCGAATACTGACGGTAAAGCGCCACTTACAATAGCAGAGCTTTACCGCCAATGCCGCCCCCGCCCCAGTGTGAAAGGGGCCTTAGTGTAACCACAGGCAGGAGGAAGTGATGTAATCTCTCCTCGTGGAGTATTTTCTATTCCAGTGAGAGAAGAGAAGATGTCTTACCATGAGTTGCACAACACTACACTAACACCAGTACATATAGGTACACTTGCCAGCCCCCATTAATCCCCCATTTACCCCCCAGTTAATCCCTTCACTCCCTGTCACTGTGTCACCAATTGCAGTTTTCAGATTTTTCACTGATCACTGCATTGGTGTCATTTGTGACTGTAATAAGTGTTAGGGCAGTTATTAGTATGCCCCGTTAGGTCTAGGGTAACCCCTAAACCCCCTTAATAAAGGTTTAACCCCTTGATCACCCCCCAGTTAACCCTTTCACCCCCTATCGCCAGTGTCACTAATAGATCTTTTTTCTGATCGCCATATTTGTGTCACGGGTGACGCTAGTTTGCCAGTTAGTTGGTTAATTTCACCGTCAGGTTTTATAGAGTCAGGTACCCCCACATATTACCTAATAAAGGTTTTAACTGATTGCCCCATAGTTAACCCTTTCACCCCATGTCACCAGTGATTACCGTATTAGTGTTACAGGTGACGCTGGTTAGTTCATTTGTTTTTTATAGAGTCAGGGCACCCGCCGTATATTACCCAATAAAGGTTTAACCCCCTGATTGCCCGGCGGCAGATATCAGTTAGGTTTTAGTGTCAGTCATGGTCTGCGTCGCCCCAGGCAGCGTCAGATTAGTGCCAGTAGCGCTAACACCCATGCACGCACCATACACCTCTCTTAGTAGTATAGTGTCTGAACGGATCAATATCTTTGATCTGATCAGAACTATATTAGCATCCCCAATAGTTTAGGGTTCCCAAAAATGCAGCGTTAGCGGAATCAGCCCAGATACCTGCTAGCATCTGCATTTAGCCCCTTCGCCCAGCCCAGCCCCCCAAGTACAGTATCAATCGATCAATGTCACTTACAAAAACTAGCTCTGATGACGGAGTTGTGGTCCCTGCCAAGGTCAGGCGTACCCGACCCAGTTCTTCTGCTGTTGTTGAGGTGCAAGAACTGCAGGGCTCTCATATGGAGCAGAGTACAGAGTACATATGGAGCCAGTACTAGTGCCGCTCATCCCTCTGTTGAACTGGCAAGCACCAGCGGCCTAGTACACCCTGGTTGTAGTCAAACCAGCACTGCAGTATCACATGGTGATGTGGCGAGTCCCATAAGTGCTGTTAAAGCTGGTGAGGTGGCAAGCACAACTAGTGTCCCGCAACCACCAAGAATAAAAAGACAGGCCCATCGAGCCCATAGTGCCCTTCCTGCTGCATTTGCCAATCCTAGTTGGGAGCCCCCCACTTCCTCAGCACCCGTACTTCCCCCATTCACTGAATCCGGGTGGAAACAGTTGATTTTACATCACTTGATTTTTATTAGCTGTTTTTCACGGAAGATCTCTACAGATCTATTGTGGACCAAAGCAATTTGTATGCTGGTCAATTCATCGCAGCTAATCCCTTATTTGACCCTTGCCAGAGAATGGAAACCTATTACAGTTTCAGTTTTAAGACCTTTCTGGGCCTATCCCTGCTCATGGGCATAACTAAAAAGAGTGAGTTGCGGTCATACTGGTCCACTGACCCAATTCACCATATGCCCGTGTTCTCTGCCTCCATGGCCAGGACAAAATACGAGCAGATCGTGGTTCACGTACTTCAATTTCCATGAATTCTGTCATCCTTGGAGTGACCCTGGATACGATCGGCTCTACAAAATTTGGCCCCTCGTAAACCACTTCAACCAACAATTTGCAGCCTTGTTTACTCCCAATCAAGTTGTCTGCATTGATGAGTCCCTGATTAAGTTTCTGGCCGCTTGTCTTTCAAACAGTATCTTCCCAGCAAGTGTGCCAGATATGAGGTCAAGATGTATAAGCTCTGTGAGAGGGCCACAGCCTATACATATAGATGTATGGTTTACAAGGGAAGAGATAGTCACATAGAGCCAGAGAACTGCCCAGACTACACAGGGAGCACTGGTAAGATTGTGTGGGACTTGGTGTCACCCTTATTTAGAAAGGGGTACCACTTGTATGTGGACAATTATTACATGAGCGTGCCACTTTTTAGTCACTTGCTTGATCATGGAATTGGCACATTTGGCACCGTGCGATCTAATCGCCAGTGCTTACCCTAGCGGCTTGTAGTATCCTGTCTTAGGCTGGGGGAGAGAGCCTGCTTGAAGTGTAATAATTTGTGAAGTGGAGCGATAATCGGAATGTTTTCTTTCTGTCCTCCCTTCATGAATACACAACGGTCCAAATTCCTACGGCGACTGGTGTTGTGGAGAAATCCCTCTGTGTCCACGAATATAACCTTAATATGGGAGGGGTGAACCTCAACAACCACTTGTTGGCACTGTACCTAGTTGCCCATAAGGCCAGACGCTGGTACAAAAAAGTGTCTGTATACTTCTTTAACCACTTAAGCCCCGGACCATTTGGTTGCCCAAGGACCGGAGCGCTTTTTGCGATTCGGCACTGCGTCGCTTTAACTGATAATTGTGCGGTCGTGCGACGTGGCTCCCAAACAAAATTGACATCTTTTTTTCCTCACAAATAGAGCTTTCTTTTGGTGGTATTTGATCACCTCTGCGGTTTTGATTTTATGCACTATAAACAAAAAATCACGACAATTTTGAAAAAAACACATTATTTTTTACTTTTTGCTATAATAAATATCCCCAAAAAATATATAAAAAAACATTTTTTTCCCTCAGTTTAAGCCGATACGTATTCTTCTATATATTTTTTGTAAACAAAATTTCAATAAGCCTCTATTGATTGGTTTGCGCAAAAGTTATAGTGTCTGCAAAATAGGGGATAGTTTTATGGCATTTTTATTAATATTTTTTTTTTTACTAGTAATGGCAGCGATCAGTGATTTTTTATCATGACTGCAAATTTATGGCGGACACATTGGACACTTTTGGCGGGCTTTTGGGACCATTCACATTTATACAGCAATCAGTGCAATTAAAAATGCATTGATTACTGAGTAGATGTGACTGGCAGTAAAGGGGTTAACCACTAGGGGGCAGTGAAGGGGTTAAGTGTGTCCTAGGAAAAGCAATCCATTGCATTGCGTGTCCGGATGTGAGTAGAGGCAGACATATTTGAGAGGAGAGGAGCTCGGGGGGGAGCTCCGAGTATCCTGAATACAATTTTTGCCATCCCTGCTATACAACCATTTATAATTGCCTGCAATAGCTTGTAATAGCCTAAAGAGCTCGGTCAACCAGCCTATCGCTCCTGCCCATTGTGTTGAATCCTGAGTTGACTTTGTGCCGGGTCCCGAGCTGAACTCTAGCTTGAGCGTAGACGGAGCTGTGGTCATTGGAGGGGGCCGTGCGGAACTCTCAGTCTGCAGTCGTTTGTCATCCACTTCCTGGCTGCATCCGATCAGAGCGACTAGCGGCGGGATCTCCCTATTCGCCTTCTCTGCTTTTCCCCCTTCATCTGTCTCTGCTCCTACTGACTGGAACCTTTTGGATGTTTTGGACTGTCAGGAGAACTCGTGGCAGCTGTTGCCCGGCAGAGCATGCCGTAACCACCAGACACCGCTAGACACCGCTAGACACCACTAGACACCGCCAGACACCGCCAGACATCACTGTTTCCTGGGCTGACTGACACGGCCTCAATCAAGAGTGCGGACCCTGCTGTCTCCATCTGCTCCCATCTGCCTCATCCAGGCACCATCCACCATCCATCCATCCTCTCTGCATTGACCAGGTGTGTTGAGAGACAAGCAGAGATTAGTGGAGACTGTCTGTGTGGTCCGGAGGGGGGAGCCTGAGCTTGAGCCCAGGTATTACTGTCATTACTGTTATTACTGTCATCACCTTGCTTGAGCCCCTCTGCTCTGGACTCCCCCTTAATCCCCTAATCTAAGCCTATCATCCAGCCTATCATCCTTATTGGTTTAATTAGGTTAACTGGACTACTTCTGTGTGGCTCTGTCTGGGTGGCTGGGAGTTTGCTGGTATGTGGGGGGCTATTAGGTATTTTCCTATGCTTGCCTACCTGTCCGAATTGTGCTGTGTTCTCCTGGGGTGGTCAATTTTTATTTTTTTTTTGCTTATTTTAGATCACTTTCAGCTGTCTTCTGGACATTGATTTGGACACAAGCTGTCCTTCTGTTGGGGCCACTTTTATAGATATTTTATAGATATTTTATAGATATATAAACATACATTTTTTTTTCTTCAGTAATACGTATTACCTTATTTGTCTTATCAGCCTATTAAGACTATCTCCTTTTTTTTTTTTGGGGCCCTGACATTTGCCACTGCTTTCCGCTAACGGTTGTTTACTCTGAACCATGCATGTGCCAATCGGCACTATGCCTGCCAGCAAGCAGCCTCTGATAGATACAGGAGACACAGTACATTCTTCAGATGCAGCTATTCTTGCAGCAATTGCTGAGTGTAAAACATATTTAACAACAAAGATTGATTTTGTAGCGACAGATGTCAGCCTTATTCGCCAGGACCTAGCTAAATTCCTGCACGGATCACTGAAGTGGAAGGCAGGGTCACAGGTGTGGAGGATCAGGTCAGGTCGGACTCTAGGGACCTTAAGGCCTTGCAATTTCAGGTATGTGCTCTACAAAATCGAGCTATAGATACCGAAAATCATCTAAGGAGGAACAATATTTGTATTATAGGCCTTCCTGAGCGAGCAGAAGGCTCGCGGTCCACTGTATTTATCGAGAAACTCTTTATAGATCTGTTTGACCTGACCAACCTGCCACCTACTTTTGTCATTGAGCGTGCCCACAGGGTTCCACCAATTCCTCCTAGACCGGGAGCACCACCACGTCCTCTTTTGCTCCGGTTTCTTAATTATAGGGACCGGGACCGTATTCTGGCTGCAGCGCGGTCTAAGCCTGACATTATGTATGAGGACAAAAAACTGCTTTTTTTCCCTGATTACTCCCAGGAAATACAACAAAGGCGTAAATCCTTTACAGAGGCGCGCAGAAGGTTGAGAGAGAAAGGCCTACATTTTAGCTTTCTATTTCCAAGCAAAATGAGAGTTGTAGACGGTGACAATACACATTTTTTTGACAAACCAGAGGCTGTATTAGCCTGGTTGGATACCCGCTGATGACTATAATAGGATTTTTTTTTTCATTATCTTCACATATTTGTTAATGCTCGCTTATATTTCCACCCCCTTTTTTTTCTCTCTTCTTTTCTCCTTTCTGGGGATAAGTAATGTATCCATGTGCACGTGGGCGTGTGTGGATATGTGTACATATATACATATGTGTTTGTGTGTATGTGTGAGCAGATATGCTTTGCACATGCCCGCGCGTGCCCAAGTGTACTTCATGCTTGTTATTTTAGATATGTTGCTTGTTTTTGCATTAAATTTCATTTCATCATCCATGTATCATATATATGTGTGTGTGCATTTGTGGTGTGCGATATGTGTGCATATGTGGGCAGGTGCATATATATGCATGCACATGCATTACGTTGTATGTGTGTGCATTTGCCATACTGTACTATATTATTCCATATCATATTTTAGGCCGGCTGGATGTCGGTCTTTGTGTTTTTTTTTTTTTGAGGTTTGTCGAAATTAACGACAATAAATGGTAACTCCCCCTTTTCCCCCCTTCCTCTCCCCCCTCTCTTCCCTCCCTTTTTTTTCCCTCCCTAGACCCTTTTAGTGTTGGCCGTGGCTGACAAGCAACTATTTTTTATACCCCATAGGTATTGGGAAAGCTGCACTATTTGATGCTCGGAGCTGGTTTCCTGAACCAGATTTCCCCTACCTAGGTGCTGGACTACAGCACCGAGTGGTTGTTAACCAACTATTGCTAACTAGATTTTTAAGGGCCTTTTTTCTTTTTTTTCTTTTTGGGTAAAAGCCTGATCTGGCTACTCTCCAAGTTTTAGGGGATGCCACCAGATGAGGGCAGGATCAATACCCTTTTGCCATCATGGGTATTGTTTATTGGTTTTGTCTGTGTATATGTTTTTTATGTTCTTTTGTTTTTTTTGAATGATTGGTCTAACATTGGTTATACCTCTACAAGTTACAGGCTTCTTGAATCAGTGCTGTTCCTGAGATGTATAGCAAGATGTACTAATAGGCGAAATCAGTTTTTTTTTTTTTTCTCTTGCTCTTTCTTGTTGTACAATGACAGCACGTGATACCACCACTTTCAGGATATTATCCTGGAATGTTCAGGGACTTAATTCTAAATTCAAGAGGGCGATACTTTTTAGATATCTTAAACTACATTCCCCACATATGGTGCTTCTTCAGGAAACACATCTCATGAGCAGCAAGTGTTCGACATTAAAAAAGCCATGGATCCAGCAGCCATTCACTTCCTATTCTACATATTCAAGAGGAGTAACGATATTAATTGGCAAATCCTTTCCATGTGTAATAGAACAGGTCCATACTGATCCTCAGGGCAAATATGTAATACTAGTATTCACGGTGAGGGGCACATGATATGTAGTAGTAGGGGTGTATATTCCCCCTCCCTTTTCCCCGTCCACCCTAGATTCAATCTTGGAGAAGGTATTTCCTTACTATCCAGAAAAATTGCTAATTATGGGTGATTTCAATGCCATTATGGCCCCTGACCTAGATAGACCTACTCCCCCGAAACAATTCTCTGCAGATTTACTCTCTTGGGCTCAGGTAATGGGCGTAACAGAGGTTTGGAGGTGGAAACATCCTGAAACTAGAGCCTATTCCTGTTTTTCTGCCACATATAAAACTTCTTCTCGCATTGACCTTGCCTTTGCCAATCCAACCATGTTGTCTGATGTATTAGATGCATCATATTTGCCCAGCGGACTTTCAGACCATTCACCGTTACTTCTTAACATTTGTTTCCCATCCTCCAGAACAGCAGCTTTATGGCGTTTGGGGGCCCACTGGCTTTCTCATATTGACCTGACGACCACTATTTCACCACGATTGGCGGAATACTGGGAGTTTAACGAGGGATCCTCTTCTATCGTAATAATATGGGACGCCTTTAAGGCTTTTACCAGAGGGCAATATATCTCCTCTATTGCTGGGATTCGAAGGGAACAGGCTGCCGCTATGACGGAATTACATCAGTCTGATATTTACACTATGGACCATATTGCTACCATTTTGACTCTCTGAACGCTGCAAAACGTGAGCTACATCTCCATCTTGCAGAAATCACTAGACTTGATTTACATCGCAATAAACAAAGGCTCTTTGAACAGGGAGACCACAAGACCCCAGAGGAGGTACTGAAGGCAATTGAATCCTTTCCGTTGGTGAAGTCCCCAGGTTCAGATGGCCTTCCCATAGAGTTCTATAGGACCCATGGGAATGTATTAGTCCCCAGGCTAGCACAACTTTATGCTCAATGCCTGACCAATGGTACCCTTCCATCTTCCATGAGCCATGCTCATGTTATATTAATTCATAAAGCCTCAAAAGATCCTACCATGTGTGCCTCCTATAGGCCAATTGCCCTACTAAATACGGATTTTAAAATTCTGACTAAACTACTTACCACCAGACTACAGCCATTATTACCATCGGTTGTAGATGTTGACCAAACTGGCTTTATGGCCAATAGGTCAACCAATGTAAAGGCGTCTGTTTACTAATATACATGCAAAACATTCAAATGAGGGTACTAGGGTAGTGGCCTCTTTAGATATTGAAAAGGCCTTCGATACTATCAAATGGCCTTTTCTTTGGGTGGTCCTCAGGAGGATGGGGTTTCCCCTGACTTTTATTAAATGAATTCAGATACTCTATCAAAACCCCACCTCGGCTATAAAGCTGGGAGGTAGCCTGTCAGCCTTTTTCTCTGTTTAGGGGTACTCGATAGGGCTGCCCTCTCTCTCCAGCCTTGTTCGTCATAACGATGGAATCACTGGCGGAGGCTCTCCGTACTTCCCTCCATGTTAGGGGATTGCAAGTTGGCTGGCTGGAGGAAAGGGTTGCCCTGTATGCAGACAACCTACTCCTTTTTCTCAATGATGCAGGCCCATCATTAAAGGGGGCCCTACAGGTCCTTAATTCTTTCTCCTCAGTCATAGGTCTTAAAGTAAATTGGACAAAGTCTCTTTTATTTCCTATTGATTCTGCGGCCCGCGCCACTGCCCATATTGATATTCCCCTGAGAAGGGTAGAGCATTTTAAATATCTGGGGGTGGTGATTTCCAGACAGACTTCGGACTATATATCCTTAAATCTAACACCTGTGATCCAGGAGACTCAACAACGGCTGAAGGCATGGTAGTCATTACCTCTTTCACTGTTAGGATGAATAAACCTAATAAAAATTAATGTATTACCTAAATTTACATATTTATTCCGACACTCTCCCCAGTGGGTCCCTAAATAATTTTTCATACAATTACATCGTATATTTTCAGCATTTATATGGAGATCAAAGCCCCCTAGGTAGAGCTGGGCGACATTGGTATCCCCGGTCTCCCAGGGTGGCCTAGCATACCCAGATTTTCACAAATATTATTTGGCCTCTCAATTAGTAACTGCGGCATGGTGGCTTAACCCAGACATCTTTAATTCAGCCATACAGGTAGAAGCAGCAGTATTGGGATCCTTGGAGGCGTTGAAATTTTTGATTTTCGGGGCCCCCGTGCTCCATATTCATTAACACCGTCTATGTGTACTATGTTACGTGCATGGGGAGAAAATCTTAAAATTAAACAATATCCCTTAAAGGCAATTTTGCCTAGTGCTCCCCTTTGGTTAAATCCTACTCTGGAACACATTTATACATTGCCCGACCCCTATGCTTGGACTAAATTTAATGTAAAAACAGTGACTCAGATTATTTTGGATGAATCCTTGATTCCATTTTCTAAATTGATTTCGTACTTTAATATCCCTCAGCTGTACTCCTTTCGATTTATTCAACTTTCCCATGCCTTCAGCTGTCAATTTTCTGACTCTCCTCCACAACTGATTTAATCCGCCCTAGAGAAGCTTCTTAGGTTGGAATGTACTAAAAATGCTGCATCCAAATTGTACCTCCATTTAACAACTGTTTGTCTTTCAAAATTAGAGAAATTAAGACTTAAATGGTCTAAGGACATCCCCGAACTTGACAAGGATGACTGGGACACCATATGGGATTTTTTTAACTCTCTAGTCTCCTTGAGAGACCGACTGGTCCAGTTCACAGGGCATATTATACTCCTTATATATTACATAAAATCAATCCAAAGTCTGCTCCTAGTTGTTGGTGATGTGGAAGGATTCCCGGAGAATTTACCCATGTATTCTGGACCTGTCCAGCCATAGTGGGGTACTGGGAAGAAATATTAGCTTTTATATACCAAATTACTTTCATTTCATTACCATCATCAATGGCAATATGTATTCTGGGTCTAATAGAGCAATTTATCCCTACGGTAGCAGGGCGTACCATGGTGGGGCTGCTTCTGTTCTATGCTTGCAAAGCTATAGCTCTGAACTGGAAAAAAAATACCCCCCCCATTATTGGTTATGTGGAAACAACTTATTAACAATAGTCTTCCATTATATAAGGAAACGTATATCAATAGAGGCTGTTTCATCAAATATGAAAAGGTTTGGTCCAAATGGCTGATAGATCACTCCACAGCCTCAGAAGCCCCTTAGAGAAATAAGCCACTTGGCCCCTTCTCCGTTAGAAACCGGGCAATCGCGTATGACCATCCGAATATTTTAGCTTGGCATATGTATCATATGACTGTACTTTTTTTAAATTAGCTGGCATAAATACCATGTAAGACCAATGTATGTGTATGTACTGTATGTAGGGGTTCTTCTTTTTTTTTGTTTTTTTGTTTTTATTCTGTGTGCTACTGGCTTTTCTATGTTTACGGTCTCTGTAAATACAAAGTTTGTGTTTGTTTTTGTTTTTTTTGTTTTTTTTGTGTGGAAAAAAAATTAATAAAAATGTATATTTAAAAAAAGTGTGTCCTAGGGAGTGATTCTAACTGTGGGGAGTGTGTGGCTATGTGTGACACGACACTGATCGCCGCTCCCGATTACAGGGAGCGGTGATCAGTGTCCTGTCACAAGGCAGAACGGGGAAATGCTTGTTTACATAAGCATTTCCCCGTTCTTCCTCTCCGTGAGACGATCGCAGGTATCCCTGTGGACATCGGGTCCACAATCACGCTCAAGCAAATCGCTTCGTACGTGCACTTCTGCTGACGTATATCGGCGTGAGCCGGTCGGCAAGTGGTTAAATTGGCTCTGTTGAATGCTTATGTGCTATACAAAGCTTCAGGACAAACTGGATCCTTCCTTAAATTTCAGGAAGCGATCATCACAGCCCTTCTACATTAATTGAATACGCTGCGCTAAAAATTATATAGATTGAAGTGTATACTCAAACTATGTAAAATTAATCAAATTAATATAACTAATAAATGGATATGATATACACACAAAACCAATGTAAAGTGCTTCATGCATAATTGTGTTTAAAACCATAAACATAAACAAATAACATACAGAAAAAAAGTGCTAATCTGCAATATATAGTGTCCAAACAGGTCATGAATGACCGTGCTGAAAAATAAACAACACTGCAGGGGATATGTGATTCAAATCATAAAACAAAGTGCTCATGTGCATATAAATGTGCATACAAATTGCATCCAACTGCGTCTCTAGTAACGTGATAAAAGTTTGTGTAATTCAAGAACAATAAAAAGTGTGATCCAAGACGTGCTTGGGTGTCCTCACTCAGGTGTCACCCTTAGGTAGTACAAAACAGATTACAGCGCACACATACAAAAATGACATTTATCCTGCAAGGCTAGTTAAAAACATCTGAACATATTCAAAAATACGGGGGTTTGGTCACACTATATGGTCATATAGTGCTAAGCCCACTTACTGTGACAAATTACCAAGGGGAGGGGTCAGGACGGCATGACAAGACATCTTGTAAGCTAAGGAGGACGCTCGTATCATCAAGATACCACCCTGGTATAATCTGCTATATGTTCATCATAGAATGGTGCACTAGCACACCTGCTATATGTGAGTACCCCAGATGGGGATCTTTGCTTTAGTGAAATAAAATGTTTAAAATGTCGAGTTTTTCCTTTCACATATCCCGGATAACTATGCTGAGGAACCAAGGAGCCTGGGTTCCTCAGCATAGCCTTCCTGAGCCTTTCTCATGCTTTGACTTAGCTTAATCGCAAAGTCGCACGCTCAAAGGTGAGCGTTTATTGCCTAAGGGGGCACCTGAGTGAAGACACCCCAGCATGTCTTGGTTCACACTTTTTATTGTTCTTGAATTACACAAATTTTTATCACATTACTAGAGACACAGTTGGATGCGATTTGGGTGTGATTTAAATGCACATGAGCACTTTGTCTTATGATTTGAATCACATATCCCCTGCAGTGTTGTTTATTTTCAGCACGGTCATTCACGACCTATTTGGACACTATATATTGCACGGAAGCACTTTTTTCTATATGTTATTTGTTTATGTTTATGGTTTTAAACACAGTTATGCACGAGGCACTTTAAATTGGTTTTGTGTGTATATCATATCCATTTATTAGTTATATTAATTTGATTAATTTTACATAGTTTTAGTATACACTACAATCTATATAATTTTTAGCGCAGCGTATTAAATTAATGTATTTACCTTTGCACGATATACAATATGTGACGCAGCTTTTAGATAATTTATTGATCTTTCAAGAAACATGTGACAGGCTTAATACCATTAATCTTTGGGTTATTTAAACCACTTTAAGCATCTAGACAGTGGTGGCTCACAGGATTTCTTTCTATTTATGTCATCACAGCCCTTCTGTTGCTGATTTACGTATCGTGGGAGCAAACGCTATTGCTGTCAAGATAAGTAAATCAGTGCTGCAGCTGAATGGCGTACCTGAAAACAAAAAAATGGTTAACAATAAAACACAGAAAACAGTAAAGTATAAAAGAATTACACACCTGACAATAAAACACAGTAAACAGTAAAGTATAAAAGAATTACACACCTGAAAAGCAAACATGATAAAACATAGTAACAATAAAACATTGCATTGTAGAATACAGTAAAAAAAGAGCAGAACAATAGAGAGAGAATAGATAGAGAAAAAGTGAGAGAGAACAATAAAACGACAACTACTTTTGTTTTTTTAATTTTATATATATATATATATATATATATATATATATATATATATATATATATATACATATAAAACAAAAATAGTTGTCGTTTTATTGTTCTCTCTCTCTCTATTCACTCTCTATTTTTCTGCTCCTTTTTGCTGTATTCTACAATGCAATATTTTATTGTTACTATCTTTTATCATGTTTGCTTCTCAGGTGTGTAATTCTTTTATACTTTACTGCTTACTGTGTTTTATTGTTAACCATTTTTTTTGTTTTCAGGTATGCAATTCAGCTGCAGCACTGATTTACTTATCTTGACAGCAACAGCATTTGCTCCCACCATATGTAAATCAGCAACTCCAGCACTGTAGAAGGCGACTTCACCATCACAGTTAAAAAAAAGGCATACATGCCGAAGCATGGGAGCAGGGGTGGAGGGGCGATTTGTCCCTAACATTAGGGGCAGATTGCCCCCATGCTCCAGCATATATTTTTTAGGCACAGATTGCATTAAAAAATGTTTTATTTTTACTATGTTTTATTGTATTTGCTTTGCAGGTATGGTATGTCTTACTGTTATACTCTAATGTTACTTTGTTTTATTGTTAACCATCATTTGCTTAGCAGGTACGCCATTCACATGCAGCACTGATTTATTCATCTTGACAGCAACAGCGTTTGCTCCCACGATATGTAAATCTGTGACTCCAGCGCTGTAGGAGGTGATTTCACCACCACAGTAAAAAAAAAAAAATGGTGCATGTATGCCCATCATTAGAAGTGGGTGGATGAAGGACGGTATTCTAATGGTGGGCATACCCACCGATCAATCTTTTTTTAGTTCAGCCCACAGGCTGCATGAAAAAAAGAACATTACAATGTATGCCTATCAAGGACCAGCAACATACTGGTATATTGCTGGACTTTGAGTGGTTATACCAGAATGATGCCTGCAGGTTTAGGTATCATCTTGGTATCACCATTAATAAAAAATAAATAATAAATAAAAAATACCAAATAATATCATAACAAGTGTCCAATAGTGGTGAGGCAGTATTAGATACTGGCTCCTGACTTCTAGCCAAACAGTAATGTTTTCAAACAGCTTTGTGACGTGGCTTTGGTGAACACATTACTGTTTGGCTAGAAGTCAGGAGCCAGTATCTAATACTGCCTCACCACTATTGGACACTTGTTATGATATTATTTGGTATTTTTTATTTATTATTTATTTTTTATTAATGGTTGTACACAGATCACGTGACACATTAGTTTAACACTTATGTATGACTATCATTGATTTATACGTGTTTGCGCGAAATCCTATCCACAATATTTACTTTTGGTGTTACAGTGTGCACTATTGATTTTGCAGCATTATGTTTCTGTTAGTTTTATTCACATTATCACCTCTTTCTATTGCACATTCATTTAGTAGCGCAGAGGTCCTAACACATATTATCATCTTGAGTTAATAGATAGGGTTAAGTGGCGCTACCTGTGTTGGATACCTAGTTAGATATATATTCTCTACTGGGTGCGCAAATGTGCACTACTCAAAAATAAAGGTAAATTAAATTCCAAAATAAATATGTGCCAATTGGGACTAATGTCCCGTGACAGTATGTGCAACAAATAAATCCTTAATGTGTAAAAAGTTTAAGTACACCCACATCAGTGTCAGATTAATCAAAATGTATAAATAATCTAGTAAACGTCCCCTCTAGATGCGTTGAAGGGGATAAATGAATAAATAAAATGAAATAAAAAACTATAAGTAAAAATCCTCCTTCCACCTGATGTGATCATTAACCAACAATCTGCTTCCAATTATTAGTATAACATCTGATATACATAATACCACATTATCTCCCCAGCAAGCAACTGGGCAGCTGAATATAGCCTAAACGCAGTACATCAGCGTTAAAAAACACCATATAATAAGAAAAAAGTGTAAATACTTGTGAAAATATTTAGAACCACATTAAATGTATAAAGAAAATGTATTCTAAAAAATGAAAAAAATGAGAAAATTAATTGTGAAAAAATTTTTTTGTTGTGAAAGTCCTAACTTCAAAAGTTCCATATAATTTCATCACATTCAGATATTCTGGAGCGCAGCTGAGGCGCACGCCGCTCGGCTGTCAGCTTGCATCCACGAGCTTCTCTCAAGGCTTGATCTCCCATTACGCAGTGTGGTAGTCTGACTCCTTTTAGGAGTATGATTTTTTAACATTTTGTATTACTTATTTTAATTTGGTTGCTGTCATTCAGCATTTTTTTAATAAACTTCAATGACGTTATCACACTATGGGAGCCCTGTTTCTTTCTTATGAGGGGAACCCAGAGTTCTGAAAGACATACTGTATCTGGAGTGGAAACCCCCAGGGACAACTTTACTGGAACCCTAGACGCCATTGAGTGCTGGAGAGTATATGCTGATTACCCCTGTAGGGGTACATGGAGTTGGTGAGTGGGGATCCTTGAGGGGGAGCACCGGAGTCACTGGATATCAACTGTTGCAGTCACAAAAGTCACTTTACACAGAATATCTGAATGTGATGGAATTATATGGAACTTTTGAAGTTGGGACTTTCACAACAAAAATTTTTTTTCACAATTAATTTTCTCATTTTTTTCATTTTTTAGAATACATTTTCTTTATACATTTAATGTGGTTCTAAATATTTTCACAAGTATTTACACTTTTTTCTTATTATATGGTGTTTTTTAACGCTGATGTACTGCGTTTAGGCTATATTCAGCTGCCCAGTTGCTTGCTGGGGGGATAATGTGGTATTATGTATATCAGATGTTATACTAATAATTGGAAGCAGATTGTTGGTTAATGATCACATCAGGTGGAAGGAGGATTTTTACTTATAGTTTTTTATTTCATTTTATTTATTCATTTATCCCCTTTAACGCATCTAGAGGGGACATTTACTAGATTATTTATACATTTTGATTAATCTGTCACTGATGTGTGTGTACTTAAACTTTTTTACACATTAAGGATTTATTTGTTGCACATACTGTCACAGGACATTAGTCCCAATTGGCACATATTTATTTTGGAATTTAATTTACCTTTATTTTTGAGTAGTGCACATTTGCGCACCCAGTAGAGAATATATATCTAACTAGGTATCCAACACAGGTAGCGCCACTTACCCCTATCTATTAACTCACTTTATATATCTCACCCTTCTGAGGGTGCGAAAATAAAAAAGGGGGGGCTGCAAGCCTTGGTCCGTGAGCGCGGAAATCTTTTCCTATATACTAATATTATCATCTTGGTATCATTGTTTTCATCCAGTGGTCGGTTTTCATGTAAAAGCAATCCTAGTGGCTAATTAGCCTCTAGACTGCTTTTATAAGCAGTGGGAGGGAACGTCCTCCCCCCTCCCACCGTTTTCCATGGATTTCTTGGGCTCTCCTGTCCCAACAGGGAACCTGAGAATGCAGCTGGTGGTTCCACTAGCTGATCATAGAGCTGATCAGAGACCAGAATGGCTCCAATCATCTCTATGGCCTAAGAAACTGGAAGCTATGTGCATTTCATGTCTTAGGTTTTGCAGGATATAAACAACGCCATTGGGAAATTGGCAAAGCATTTTATTACACTGATCTTGGTGTGGTCAGATGCTTTGAGGGCAGAGGAGAGATCTAGGGTCTAATAGACCCCAATTTTTTCAAAAAAGAGTACCTTTCACTAACTATTGCTATAATAGGGGACACTTACATTCCCTGAGATAACAATAAAAATGATTTAAAAAAATGAAAGGAACAGTTTAATTAAAAAAAAGAAGCAAAATAAATAATTAAAAAAAGCACCCCTGTCCCCCCCATGCTCACGCGCAAAGGCAAACGCAAGCGTTGGTCTGGTGTCATATGTAAACAGCAATTGCACCATGCATGTGAGGTATCACGTAAAGGTCAGATCGAGGGCAGTAATTTTAGCAGTAGACCTCCTCTGTAAATCTAAAATGGTAACCTGTAAAGGCTTTTAAAGGCTTTTAATCCCTTCCTGGCGAGCGTACGCAGATGTACGTACTTGGATTTCCGGGGTTATACCGGGATGATGCCCGCAGCTGTAGGCATCATCCTGGTACTGTTTTTTAGAGCTGGTGATCGGCTTTCCTGGCATAACAACCGATGTGGCTAAAAGCCGCTTGGCTGTTATACTGGAGGAGCGGGAGGGGACGTCCACCCCTCCTGCCGCCTCCGTTCGATCGGGAGGCCCGGCTGCCTCCGGCGGCTGGGGTCGGGCTGGAACGAAGCTGTGGGTGGCTTCGTTCCAGTCTCCTAATCGTAAACACGGAAGTGACGTCATGACATCACTTCCCGTTTACTCGGCTTCCAATGGCGAAGGTTTTAAAAAATACTCAGTATTCAGAATCACCATTTTCAGCGATCTGAATACTTTGAAGTGCAAAGGAGGGATCGCGGGTCTTTTAGACCCGCGATCCCTCCATAAAGAGTACCTGTCACCACCTATTACTGTCACAAGGGATGTTTACATTCTTTGTGACAGCAATAAAAGTCATCCATTTTTTTTAAAACACAATTTATAGATATAAAAATAAATAAAATAAATAAGAAAAAAAAAAAGTAAAGCGCCCCCGTCCCCGCGAGCTCGCTCAGCAAAAAAAACGCATACGGAATTCGCACCCGCATATGTAAACGGTGTTCAAATCACACATGTGAGGTATTGCCACGATCGTCAGAGCGAGAGCAATAATTCTAGTACTAGACGACCTCTATAACTCTAACCTGGTAACCGTAAAAAAAATTGAAAGCGTCGCCTATGGAAATTCTTAGGTACCGTAGTTTGTCGCCATTCCACAAGTGCGTGCAATTATAAAGTGTGACATGATATCTATTTACTCGGCGTAACATCATCTTTCACATTATATAAAAAATTGGGGTAAATTTACTGTGTGTTTTTTTTTTTAATTCATGAAAGTGTCCCTTTTCCCAAAAATTTGCATTTAAAACACCGCTGCACAAATACCGTGTGACATAAAATATTGCAACAATCGCCATTTTATCCTCTAGATTCTCTGCTAAAAAAAAAAAAAAAATATATATATATATATATATATATATATATATATATATATATATATATATATATATATAATGTTTGGGGGGTTCTAAGTAATTTTATAGCAAAAAATACAGATTTTAACTTATAAACACCAAATTTCAAAAATAGGCTTAGTCATGAAAGGGTTAAAGATGTATGTAGTTAGTCACTGCTGCATGTTTGTGCGCAATTTTAAAGCATGTCATGTTTGGTATCCATGTACTCGGCATAAGATTATCTTTTTAATGTCATCAAACATTTGGGTAATATAGTGTGTTTTAGTCCATTAAAATTAAAAATAATTAGTTTTTTCCAAAAAAATTGCGTTTGAAAAATTGCCTTTGCTTTAAAAAAATACATAATGTTTGGGGGGTCAAAGTAATTTTCTTGCAAAAAAATAATATTTTTTCATGTAAACAAAAAGTGTCAGAAAGGGCTTTGTCTTCAAGTGGTTAGAAGAGTGGGTGATGTGTGACATAAGCTTCTAAATGTTGTGCATAAAATGCCAGTTCAAACCCCCCCCCCCAAATGACCCCTTTTTGGAAAGTAGACACCCCAAGCAATTTGCTGATAGACATGTTGAGTCCATGGAATATTTTATATTTTGTCACAAGTTTCAGGAAAATTACACTTTTTTTTGCACAAAGTTGTCACTAAATGATATATTGTTCAAACATGGCATGGTTATATGTGGAATTACACCCCAATATACATTCTGCTGCTTCTCCTGAGTACGGGAATACCTCATATGTGAGACTTTTTGGGAGCCTAGCCACGTACAGGACCCCGAAAACCAAGCACCGCCTTCAGGATTTCTAAGGGTGTAAATTTTTTATTTCACTCTTCACTACCTATCACAGTTTTGAAGGTCATAAAAGCAAGATATCATTTAATGACAACTTTGTGTAATTTTTTTTTTGTCATTTTTCAATCACTTGGGACAAAAAATAAAATATTCAATGGGCTCAACATGCCTCTCAGCAATTTCCTTGGGGTGTCTACTTTCCAAAATGGGGTCATTTGGGGGGGGGGGGTTGTACTGCCCTGCCATTTTAGCACGTCAAGAAATGAGATAGGCAGTCATAAACTAAAAGCTGTGTAAATTCAAAAAAATGTACCCTAGTTTGTAGACACTATAACGTTTGCGCAAACCAATAAATATACGCTTATTGACATTTTTTACCAAATATGTGGCTGAATACATTTTGGCCTGAATGTATTACTAAAATTGAGTTTGTTGATTTTTTTTTTTATAACAAAAATTAGAAAATATCATTTTTTTTCAAAATTTTCGGTCTTTTTCCATTTATATCGCAGAAAATAAAAATCGCAGAGGCAATCAAATACCATCAAAAGAAAGCTCTATTTGTGGGAAAAAAAGGACTCAAATTTCGTTTGGGTACAGCATTGCATGACTGCACAATTACCAGTTAAATGCCAAATTGTAAAAAATGCTCTGGCCATTGAGCAGCCAAATCCTCCGGGTTTGAAGTGGTTAATAAACCTAAATCCCATACTAATATGAAAAAAGAACATTTATATACTGTAGTTAGGTATTTATTAAAAATCTATGAATTTACATTTGGGTGCAATGGAAATATGTGGGTTTGACTTGATAATAGCTTTTTTAAACCCATATTCAGTAGAACTAGATGGAAAAAGGAACGGCAGTACTCTGGACCAATTAAGCTTTGTTGAATACAGGAGAGAGGAAAGAGATGACCTCATCACTCTGCCACTGCCCTTTCATTGTCCGTTTACAAGCTAAGGACAGGAAAGTAAATGCTATATTACTTAACTGCAGTACTAAAAATCAGGTAACTGTCTTGGATTTGCTGCAAATCACAGGACTGGGTGAACAGAAATAGTAATCTTATGGCAGGTAAAACACCTTCTATATATGGGGGAAGTTATATAGATATTTCACTCAAGTACAGCTTTGATATCTAAATAATCCTGTACCATTTTTTGGAATTTTATTTCCTAAGGAAGATGCATGTAAAAGCTGAAATAAAACCTTATATGAAAGACATTCAATTAACAAATAAATAAGTAAACAGAAGGACAAGCATACACTTAAAACGTAACTTCACTTTTGTTGAGAAAAAAACATCCCCTCTGGGTGATCTATTTACATTACAGGGATTATAACAATCTTTGTTGCAGTTTCCTACGCCAGCAACCAAAATGGTGATGCCAGAACTTCAGTTCCTGTCATGAGATTGCCGAGGGTCCATGCGCGCCTTTGCGTGCATCTGTGCGCTTGGCGCGTGAGCACTCATTGTGACAGTCATGGCGCCAAAATGGCTATTTAAACAGGGTCAGTACCTGGACTCAGTGCTGTCTGCGCTACAGCATTCCCTGTGAGACTTGCATTATTTACCTGACTTCCATCCCTGTTGTGACCCAGCTTGTTTCCTGATGTTCCTGTTTCCTGCCCGCATCCGACCTTGGCTTGTCCTCCACTCTGCATCTGCCTGTTCCTTCTGCCACTCCACTGCCAGCCCATTGACGACCTTGCCTGTATTCTGACACTGCTCCTGCCTCTGTTCCTGACGTACCTGCTTGTGTATGAGACGGCCTGCCTGTACTTGCCTTCTCTTCAGTCTTGGAGGTGCCACCATCCCTCCTGCTGCTGTATCCGCACTTCTGCCTGTGGAGTCCCGGCGCCAGCTTCTTCCACCTCCCTGCCTGCCTACAACACCTCCACAGTCCTGCCAGGAGTTCCAGTCCAGCTCCAGTTTCAGCGATCCTGCCAGGCACTCATGCGACTCTGCATCTCGGCAATCTTTGTCAACTCTATCAGGGGCTCCAAGTCAGAGCTGTAAGAGAGGCTGTCCTCTGCATATCAGGCTCTACCATCTGGTACGTGACAGTTTCTCTGTGTCCATATGGGAAACTGAGTCTAATGGGAGTGGTTTCATAATTATTAAACAGTTGTGCACCTGCAGGGCTCTAATGAGGAAATCTGCTGGGCCTACATCCCTTTAGACCTGTTCCTATTGGGAGTATCTTACCAAAAATGGTAGTTTTGTTTTAGGGGGTGCCTGCAATCTGACTTGTATCTTAGTGATGACTTCTGGAAAATCAGTGAGCCAATCACACAACAACAGTACAGAACAACTCTAGGTAGCCATATTGCATTGCATTTTCAGAAAATTACAGCGGCTGCAGATTGAAAAGGAAAGGTACTTTTTAATAACATTTAATCACATTATGACTTGTGTCGCAATTGTATATGCTATATTATTTTTTTCTTTATTTGCTATTTTTTTTCCCCACAAAAGTGAAGTTACCCATTGATTGAACAATTTAATTCAATGAACATTTTCCTTAGACCCAGTTTCCTGCTGCTATAGCTGGCTACACAGTGCATTATGGTCAACAACTACAGGGGATAACATGAGTAGTTACTGCAATTGACAATTCTGTAGCTAGCTGCAAAAACACTACAGCAAAGTAGTCTTTACTGACTGAGCTAAAAATTGAGTTGCTGCAACAAAGACCATTCATTGGCTGCAGTTCAATTATTAGTACCAATAGAAAAACACTCAGAACAGTGATTCTGTAGCTGGTACAAAATTGCTCTTGTGGCGTGCATTTAAATCACTTCAAAAACATACTTATTTCAAGTCAGTCTCAATGCTCATATACATCTTATCACAAGCAAAAATGTATATGTTTTGTTGACTTTCATACATCCTTGTAACTTTTTTGTAAGAACAAATATACGTATTTGAAAAAAAGGCTATATACAGGTGATACAATCAAATAAGCAATGCCATTTGTTTGCAGAGATTCTGTAATTTGAGAAAAGGAGTTTGTATTACTGTAAACTATACATAAATAAACTTTTGTGCTTAAGTTTCAGCCATTGTTTTTTTAAATATTGCAACATACCTTTTCCCAGGTATAATAAATTACTTTGCTGAAAATTCTTTTTGACATATTTCTTCATGCTAGCAATGAAAAATATGATTTCTAAATTTAGATTTGCTCTGTTCATTGCACATGTTACAGTGTGTGCTTTGGAACTATATTTAGTACTGCTGACAGCATTGCAGTGACTCTTGTGGACATCTGCTACCAAATTAAAGAAGTTCATTCATTTCTGTATTTGTCATATATGTATTTTTCTGCTATATTTGTTGTGTATTTTAAGGTCATAAATTAGTATCAAAATAATGAACACAAAAGAAGCCCCAGAGAAATATTCTCATGGAACAGGTTTTATGCAATTATGAAGTCGAAATTTATACTTAAATTGTAAGTTAAACTATTGCATACAAAACCAAAGCTGTATATAACTCTATTTTCCTGTTTATTTCAAGAGCAAAACTAATGGGATTCCATACAGAGGAAAACTTGCAAAGCATAGGGTGCTATAATTAAAAAACACATCTAACTTTCTCTGGTGCACCTGCCTCTTTGCAGTTGTGGTCAGCAGTTAAGACTGCACCCCTGGTAATAGCCACTTGTGACAGTTTCCTTTACATAGGTGATCACTATGTGATCACCAAACTTGCTAGATTTTTTTTGTTAATGAATTAATTTGTAATAACTAGGCAATGCTTCTCTGGATCACAGGCAGAAATTGGGGGCACCATAACAATATGATGGACAAAAACAGCAAAGGAGTAAGCCTTGTTTAATGCCTTTACTGACTTTCATTCCCTTCTCCATCCTTGGGATCCATAAGAATTACTTGAGTAGTGTGGCCACCCACTGGATTTAAAGGGGGAAGCCCACACAAAAAAAACAGGAAAAAGGTGGAAAAAAGTTGGTGTCCCCCCCTCCTATAAAATCAATACCATACTCTTTTCCAAGCATGCAGCCTAACTGGCCAGGAAAAGCCACATGCCTTTAACATGAGGAAGGTACATTGCCAAGGGGGGCTCCCCTGGCAAACCACCTTGTACCCATGTTGATGAGAACAAGGGCCTGCTTCTTAATTGAGAGAGTAGCCAGAATGCATGCTTGGATAAGGGTCTGGTATGAATTTTGGGGGGCCCCATGCTTCTTTTTCTTGTTCATTCCCTTAAAATGCTTAACAGACCTGCAGGGTCTGTAATGAATTTTACACTATCCCCACCAATTTTTTTGCATTTAGCTGGCAGCAGGGAATCTTAAGCTGACAGCTGAATGGGCCAGGCATTGGATGATTTATGTGGGATATTATATTATTATATATACGTACACATACAGTACAATATTGACCAGGCCAGAATTCAGTTGATAATTGTTGAGTTGTGCAAGCCAACTCAATTTTAACATATCAAAGGGACAGCTGATGATCCTTTGATATGTTAATTTTATGCAAGTCTACCTAGATATGTGAGGAATGGCCTGTTATGCCCTGTACATACGATCGGATATTGATCGGATCGACAACAAAGTCCATGGATTTTTTCCGACGGATGTTGGCTCAAACTTGTTTTGCATACATGTGGTCGCACAAAGTTGTCGTAATTTCCGAACGCCAAGAACGCGGTCACATACACCACGTACCACAAGACTATAAAAGGGCAGTTCAGTACTAAGCACGGCACCCTTTGGGCTCCTTTTGCTAATCTCGTGTTAGTAAAAGTTTGGTGAGAGACGATTCTCGCTTTTTCAGACTCGTGGTTTTCAGATCGTATTTCTGCTGTTCAGTTTGTGCTTGTGGGTTTGTATCTGGTCATCAGTGCGTGCAGCAAGTTCCCATTGACTTGTCATTGTGTTCTTGTTCGTTCGTTACTGATTTTCAGGTCGCTCTTCACAGGCCTTGCTGTTCTTCAGTGCATTCTGTTACTTCGTTCTGAGCAGCTGACCGTTTTCTAGCCATGTTGCGTGTACATACTCATCTTATGGGGCGTACACACGGTCGGACTTTTCGTCTACAAAAGTCCGACAGCCTGTCCGACAGACTTCCGGCGGACTTTCGGCGGACTTGCAGCAGACTTTCTAATGAACGGACTTGCCTACACACGACCACACAAAAGTCCGATGGATTCGTACGTGATGACGTACACCGGACTAAAATAAGGAAGTTCATAGCCAGTAGCCAATAGCTGCCCTAGCGTGGGTTTTTGTCCGTCGGACTAGCACACAGACGAGCGGATTTCGGGGTCCGTCGTAGTTACGACGTAAAGATTTGAAGCATGTTTCAAATCTAAAGTCCGTCGGATTTGAGGCTGAAAAAGTCTGCTGAAAGTCCGGAGAAGCCCACACACGAGCGGATTACCAGCCAGCTTTAGTCCGTCGGCGTCCGTTGGACTTTTGTAGACGAAAAGTCCGACCGTGTGTACGCCCAATTAGAGTTCGTGCTGTGCGGGGGCTTGGTGTTGAGGTCCTTACTTTGACACAAGCCCAGTCCATGAACAGGGCGAGGAGGAGTTCATGGACCAAGAATTGGTTGCTCCAGTGTGACCAGTTCTGTCACATGCCTTTGCTCCGTGAGATCCGTGAGAATAATCCTGATGATTTCAGGAACTTTCTCCGGATGACGGACCCCGTTTTTCACCGTTTGTTGGCTTTGGTGACCCCCTTTTTCAGCAGGCAGGATACCTGCATGTGGCAAGCCATCACTCTGGAGCAGAGGCTAGTCGCCACCCTGCGGTACTTGGCGACGGGGAGAAGCCTGCAGGACCTCAAGTTCTTGACCGGCATCTCCCCCAGGCTCTGGGGATCATTATCCCGGAGACCTGTTCTGCCATCATCCAGGTCCTGCAGAAGGATTATATTAAAGTAAGATTTTTATCCTTTAACATCACATTTTATTGTATAGAATGTTTGCTAATGTATTGTATTTCTTTCCTCATTCCCTAATTACCATGATTGTAATATGCTGTGAATGTCCCCTTTGTCCTCATGCATGCTGGATTTTTATGTAATGTTTTTTTGTCCTTCATACATATTTGCCTTCACTTACCTCCCCAGAATGCTCTCCTGGCCCTATATCCACCTCATCTACTCAATTAACAATGAACTTTGTCAGCTCCATAGTAGTGCTTTACCCTAAATACCCCCTAAAATGTTGAAAATTGTGAAGTGTGATTGAAATTCAGGTAGAGTGCCAGAGGCTTTTTTTTCAGTCCCAAAATCATTTGGAATCCTCCCTCCCCCCAACTGCTAACTCAGCTGATACCAATCCTCAATCTGCTGACTTTGCCAAACCCATACACACTATACCCACCTCTTTTGTGGTCAGATTTCTGGATGAATTCCCCAAAGCATTTAGTGCAAGGGCCTGCCTGAATACTTTCAAATGGTAAAGTTTAAAGTTTTTGTATCCAATTATTATCTTGATAGGTAATATCAGAATGTAAAAATGTGCTAAAATGTGTACAGTGTGTATTTATCTCTTTGTATTATGACACTTCTTACCTGTCCAGTGGGCTGCCAATAGTTTTAAGTAAGGAGGGGCTGGCCAAAGTAATACACATTATTTAGGCATTCATCTCTCAATGAAGTGGAGAGGGTTACCTGTCCAAAACATCTCCCCCCATAATTTTTTTTAAATGGCCCATGAGAGGGAAGGAATCTGATAGGTGGACCTTAGACCTTTGTCTTTAAATACTCCCTAAAAAAATGTAATACTGATGTTGGCCAAGAATGTTTGTGTCTAATTTGTTTTCCATATGTGCAAAATGATTAATATTTTTTGCTTGTTTGACTCCACAGTTTCCTTCCAACCCACAGGAATGGTGGACTGTGGCCTCCCACTTTGCCCAGTGGTGGGACTTTCCTAACTGCGGAGGGGCAATTGATGGGAAACACATCCACATCGTCCCACAACCCAACTTGGGTCATACTTTTACAACTACAAGGGGTTCAGTAGTATTGTGATGTTGGCGGTGGTGTCGGCTATTTACGAGTTCCTGTATGTGGATGCGGGGAAGAATGGCCGAATGTCAGATGGTGGAGTCATCGCCCACACGGAATTCTACAGGCGTCTCCAGAATGGCAGCTTGGACTTGCCACCTCCAGAAGACAATGCGAAAGGACTCCCATTTGTCTTTGTTGCGGATGAAGCATTTGCGCTGGTGACATTAATAATAAAAGTAGAAATGTCCTTTTAAGGTAAAACAGGCATGTTTAAAACAAACAAGAAATACACAAATCTGGAACTTACAAAGTTCAACTTTTGTAGAATTGAAGGCAATATCAGACATGAGTATTTATAAACTGTGTTTGATATTGCGTTCAGATGGGGCGAAGCCACCCCTTGAAAAGCCAAATTTTGAAGATGCACACAAATTGCCGAATGTCAACATGTGCTAGCTGCCATCACGGGGGATAAATGGACGTGTTTTGTGGGTGCAACCCCTTCCTCTCAGCTACTTTATTATTGAGGAAGGGGTTGCACCCACAAAATGCATACATTGATCTCCCGTGATGGCAGATAGCACATGTTGACACACTGTGTGCATCTTCAAAATGTGTCTTTTCGAGAATATATTAAAAAATGTGAAAAAAATTTTCGGGAAAAAAAGCTAACAAAATTAGGGATTTCGAGGGGTTTTAAACTCTCCCTAAAACATCAACTATGTTCTTCATTTTGTTTTGAACATCATTGATGTTTTGCTTGATGTTTTCCAAGTCCCTATTACACCCCATGATCTCCCTGATCAGGATCTGGGCACTTTCACTGGTGAAATGACCTTCATCCACAACATCACAATCACCTAAAAATATAGAAACAAAAACACATCATGTATTATAAATATGCTGGCATCCATCTCTTACCTGAGCCTGTGGTCGCAGACACTTACCTGTTGTGGTGACAATTTCCACCACGTCTCCCTCCTCCTCCTCTGGTTGGGTTTATGGCATTTCCACTTCTTCATGAGGTGGGGGGTCTGTTGTCTCCTCTGATGAGTGGTGTCCTCCGAGTCTTTTCTCCCCTATGTAAAAAAAAATAGGTATACTTAGCACACAGATATTTGGCAGAAATAGGAATATGAAACATTGCTTGGAAGTGGGGTACAATTGTCTCTTTTGGCAGAGTTCAAAGATGAAGAAATATTTTGTCACATTGGCAAGCTTGAATACTTACCTGTTTTGTACAAGCTTCACAGATGGAGACACCCCTATAGTATCCACTGGAGCACCTGTGTGGGCCCCCTAATAAAAAGGGTGTTCTGGTGTCCCACACTAGTGCTCCAGCGTCCAGATGTGTAAACAGCTGCTGAGTGTCCTCTCCTTACACAGAATCTAGTTTGCATTCCATTCTAGTTACAAACCCATCTAGACAACAAAATTATTTTAAGAGAAGTAGGCCAGAAAAAATTTATTGAAATGCATCTGGCCAAAACATGGTGTTTTATTGGCCGAATGAACTATGTTTCCTACGAACGAATAATGTGCCCATGAACATGAAAGTTGCCATTTTAAACTGTACAACAGTAAAGAAAAGTACATGGAGCAGCACGAACTAATAAAAATAAAGAATAGGAACACAGGACAACTACTTACTTTTTTGCAGCACTCTCCTGATCCTTTTATTCTGATCGTGCTCCCTTAATTTGAGGTCCGACCACCGCTTCCTCAGTTGATCCTTGGATCGCCGTACCCCAAAATTCCTGTGCAGACTCTTTACAACTTTAGTCATGATCTTGGCCTTTCTGACATTTGGGTTGGGGTAAGGTCCATACTTCCCGTCATAGTCGGACCTTTTTAAGATGTTCACCATCTCCAACATCTCCACAAAGAACATATTTGAGGCCTTAAATCATCTCCTCCGGGATCGTGATGTTTCTGGCTCTGGGCTTTCCTCCTCCTCCTTGCTGTAATTAGCACGCACCTGTTGTCTCTCCACCATGTGCGCTTCCCCACTGCGCTGAACGAGAAGGGACGGGAAATAGACTAGAAAGAACGTCAGGGGCGGGCGGAGGTTCATGCATGCGCAGTGTATATAAAGCGTAACACGCGTGCATAGTACGTACGATCTGTGAGCGGAGGAAGGAGTATCGGAAGCGCCGATCGTAATAACGAAGGTAACATTTAAACTTGTGCCTATACTGCTTAGAGATTGAGGCCTATATTGGGACAAGATTAGCAGACTTTAGCCTGACATTAGGGTTTGTCTTATGTTGTGTCTTGCAGAGAAAATGGATATATTGAAGGATCAGGACTTTATCACCATATTCATTGATATGTTCAGGGAGTTGCCCTGTCTGTGGCAGGTAAACCACCCCGAATATAAGAACCAAACAAAGAGGAAGGCTGCGCTGGATAAATTGCTGGAATTTGTGAAGCTGGTTATCCCTACGGCAGACATCCCCTATTTGAAGGCCCTAATTGGTGGCATGAGGAGCACTTATCTAAGGGAGTGCAAGAAAGTCCAGGATTCCCAGAGATCAGCAGCTGCAGATGACATTTATGTCCCCAGGCTGTGGTACTATGACAGGCTGCATTTTCTGGCAGGTCAGACTGAACCCAGGCCAGCACTCTCCACTCTTCCTTCCACACTTCCTTCAGCTGAGGCATCTGACATCCAACCTGGGCCTTCCAGGCAGCAACATGTGGAGAAGCCCAGCTTGAGTCAGGTATAGCATTCTTCTAATTATTTCTGGTTGTCAAATTAATGATGTTAAATCTATGTTAGTTTGGATTATTAATTTATGATTGTGATTGATGAACCAAAAACTAAAACGATGTACCTTTTTCATACACAGGAAAGTCTCAGCCAAAAGGTGGCCGGGCCAAGTAGGCTGCCCGATACCCAGGTCCCTCCCGATACCCAGGTCCCTCCCCTCCGCCTTCAAAGAAAAAGTGCAATGAGACAAGAAGAAATCCTGGATAGCCGCACTCCGGGATAAGGACATCTTTATTAAAGTAAAAGCCAACAATACAGGCAAACGCAGAGAAGTACAGGGTGGTAAACCGCTAGGCTGCGATTGGCCTATTTTGGAAGGCTACTGAGGCCCTCAGGAAAAAATTGAAGAATAACTGCGCATCAAAAAATAATAAATAATATTGACCATTGTGACAGTAGGAGATGCTGTCAAGGTAAAATTGATAGTTTGGGGGACACAGGGTATGCACATTTGCTTGGTGCAAGGCTACAGAGCATAAATGTGGACTGGAGAAAACTGCTTTTGCAGCTTTCTCCAGGTTTTGGTATTCGGTCATGGGGCTCTGTAGTTTGGAGATTCCATAGTGTCTTGGGTGGGACGGGATCTCCAAACCTGTGTCCAGACTTTGTAGATTACCAGCAGGGTGTGTGCTCAGGTGGGCACAGCACTTATAATGAGGATATGGGAAGACCTCATGGCTCCCAGTTGGAGACTGCTCCACCCTCCCAAGGAGTCCAGGCAAGCAAGGGAGAAGTGTGCATGTCTGCACAGGTCTGTCTGTCAGAGCAGACAGAGGGTCCAAGCCTGTGGGCTGGAAAAGGAAGCTGGAAAAGAGTGCTGAGGTACTGGGTTTACAGGAACTCTGTTATAGAGCCGAGAGGGCTGAAGCATAAGTTTGAGTAGCAGTGCTGCTAAAGAGAGCCAGGTGGCTTGGTATTTTTGATTGAACTTACATTGTTGCTGTGGAAAGCTGAAACCCCTGTGTGGGCAACTCTTATGTTATCGGACATTTTCTTTCTTTAATAAAAGTGGGCCTACAAGCCTTTAAAACTGCATATCTGGCGTGGCCTCAGCTCACTGGTAAGCTCTACCTTTAAGCTAAACCAACCCCCGATGTTACACCATCTATGCTGCAGAGTCCTATATGTGAAACAAACACACAGAAGTTGGATTGGAAAATTAATGACTCGCGCTTAAAAACAAAACTACCACGTGTATGATTGGAAAGTGTTCCCAACCTAATTAAGAACAAATGTGAAGAATTATATAAACATATAGTAATGTGTAACAAAACCAAGTGCAAGGTTGAAAAAAGTGATCCAACCTCCCCTTAAGTAAATATAAAGATCTCCAATGATAAATCAAAATATTAGTGCAAAAACATGAGCGTGAAGGACTGCAATGTGTAATGCAGACAAATGACTTGAATTAAAAAAAATAAATAAATAAAAATATATAAAAGAAAGTCCATATAAAAAAACACCCCAAAAGTGATGTAATAATGCAAAAATTGTCCAAATATATAAAATCCCAGATAAGTGGGTCCACCACCATAGATGAAGTGCCTGGCCGCTTACCGGAACCCCATGACCCCCCGTTACAGAGGGTCTAAATGGGCTTTGAAGTCCTGCTACTTCGGACCACCAGGGAATCAGAATGGAAACCAGATTGGAACATCAGAAGCTGTGGTACGGATGGAAGGATCCACAGGAAAAAGCAAGGTTCAGCCCTCAACGGAGTAATAACATCATGTAGGGGAAACAGAAGAAGGCTCCCATAGTGTAAAATCAGATGATATTTATTTAAAAATGTAGTAAACACTCACATATAAAATAAAGAAATTCGTCCTCTGATGAAAGACAGTCTGTGACACCAGCCGGATGTTCACAGGCAGCCCGTCCTACTGGAGTTACAACGACAGAGGGAGGTGACGCGATGACACCGCTCAGCCCTACGCTGCATTTCGCAAAAAAATTGCGTCTTCCAGGGGCACGGAAGACAAAATGCTGCAAATGGAGGAGGGCCAATGCCTCTTATGTGAGTTTCTCATTTTAGAAGCACTAAATAAGGGGTTGAGGGGCCAACTCATATGCCAAAGCCATATTTGTGAGCTCACCCATGGTCCTCCTCCTCCAGGTCCTCCTCCTCCTCCAGGTCATACTCCTCCTCCTGCCACACCTCCAACACCAGAGCCACAGCCGGGAAGGAAGCATGTAAGGAAGACCAGAGAGTGATGGCCCTGGGTTCAGTCTGGTCTGACAAAAGATGCAGGCTCTTGTATGACCACAGCCTAGGGACAATACATGTCATCTGCTGCTGTTCATGATCTCTTGGACTTCTGGACCAGATTGTACTTCCTTATATATGGACTCCTCAGGCCACCAATTTTGTAGTAAAATAATTGATGTGTGCCCTGGGGGCCAAAGGCTTCGCCAATATCTGCATTTTATCCAGCGTTGCCTCCCTCTTTGTTTGGTTATGAGCCCTTAATAAAGGATTTTTTTTTTTCAATTATACTCGCCTATGTGTGTATTCCTTCAAAAAGGACAGTTTGTTTGTGAGCAGGCAGGTAGATTTCAAAAACACAATGTGAAATTAACAAGAGACACCAACACCAAGCAATCTCCTTGAGATTAATAAATAATACAAGACAATAATGGTGTTGTGGTAACTTGACACACAAAACACACCCAAAAATATTCTGGAGTAAAAAAAAAAAAAAAAAAAATAACACAAGATCAGGCTTTAAAAAACTCAAAAAAAAAAAATATCTAAAAACATCCCAAAAAGATTATTTTTTCGGCAGATGTGACAAATATTATATTGATGAAATCACGATAAATAATAAAGAAAGAAGTTTGTGAGAAGTCTGTGTGAATATGAGCAGCAAAACAACTTCATTCTTCTAGCATTATAAAGAAGAAGAGAGTGCGCTGCATTAAACAATTTAAAACATTGCAGCGTGACGAAAGTGCTATATCCATTCCGAAGGCTAATTTTACCAGACCGAGCAGTTCCGTCTCGGAATTTATTCTGAGCATGCATGGCACTTTGTGCGTCGAAATTGTCCACACACGGTCGGAATTGACGCGATCGTATTTTGTTGTCGGAAAATTTTATAGCCTGTTCTCAAACTTCGTGTGTCAGAAATTCCCATGGAAAAAGTCTGATGGAGCCCACACATGCTCGGAATTTCCAACAACAAGCTCCGATCGCACATTTTCTGTCGGAAAATCAGACCGTGTGTACAGGGCATTAATCTAATTGAACATTTCAAAGGGTACATTACAAGTAGAGTCTTTTCACTTTGATTAATAATAAAATCCAATCAGAGTAAATATGACAATGCCTTCAGAGTCCCATTTGTCCTAGACTAAACACCGATGACAAGCTGATACTATCTGAACCATCGTGTGGTCCCATTCAGGTGGAATTATGGACTGAAAGATCCAAGTAACTGCTCTATTGAAGGCAATGTGGGGTCGGCCTACAGCAAATTACAAAAAAAAGCAAATTGTGGCTGGCAGAAGTTTCATTTTGGACTTGTGATGAAGATTGCTAAAACTGAACAATTCATCTTTAAAAATGAAACCCCTGAGCCTGGAAAGGGAAAACCTTGGACATATGTGGATTGGAGCTCCCAGAGCATACCAAGCTTTACTTTCAGTAAGATGGTGAGAGATGTTATAAAGTCAGACCGAAGACTGGACTGTGACATCAGCTTGTCTTTGTACAATAATCAAGATCTTGATGTGATATACTGAAGAAACTGCAAGCTTTGAAATAAGGCCTAACAGCTATATGGGCCACTGATGTTTACCAAATCCTTTTCCAGGCATGGTCTAAAGTCTAAAGAGGCTGATGAAGAGAGATGTAACCAGTTTCAATTACATATTTTATATGAGCCATTGTAAAGCATTTAGTACCTCAAATCGCAATAATATGTTTGTTTTTTTGATTTATGTGTCAGTAGTTAGAACCGACCCATGTGGGGGTATATGCTGTAATATGTTGGCCGATTTATGTAGAATATTATATTATTATACTGTATATGTACACATACAGTACAATATTGACCAGGCCACAATTCAGTTGATAATTGTTGAGTTGTCCAAGCCAACTTAATTTTAAAATATCAAATGGACAGCTGATGACCCTTTGATGTGTTAATCTTATGCAAGTCTACCTAGATATGTGAGGAATGGCCTGTTAATCTAATTGCACATTACAAGTAGAGTCTTGCACTTTGATTAACAATAAGATCAAAGAGTATTTTGAGTTGACCTAGCAGAAACTTCCCCCAGTGTCAGACTAGTATTTCAGGGGGATGATTCAAGCTGGAAGTCAGTCTTTTAATTCTCCATGAAGATGAGGGCCACAGGTCTAGATATAGTCTAGGACAAATGGGACTCTGAAGGCTACTGATCATTGTCATATTTACTCTGTTGGATCTTGTCATCTGTTGCAAGTATCTTATGGACTTTGTTCTGTCTGGATTTTCAATAAATTCATCTCTCTGGAAGAACCGATTGCTGTGGGAAATTACTCACATTATAATAATAATTACTTAATAATTATCTACCCACTACTACAGCACTACAAATAGTTATTAGGACAACCAGGAACAGTGAGCAGGGTCACATTTAGCAGTCGTAAAAATACCACTGCTAAATGTTTAAATTCCCACTGCAGCCAAAGGTTTGGCTAGCCCAAACAACCATTTAGTTTGGTTGTTTGTCAAACCTACAAACAGATGATATTCAGTCCAATGCAGATCTCAAACCAGCAGCTTATCGCTGTAAGTAAAAGGGAGGGATAGGAGGTGCTAGGCCAGCACAGACAGTTTTATCATAGGAGAGAACTATGACATACAAGAAGTAAGGGGTTTGTGCAAATTCAAAGGTGCATTACAAGTGAAGGGAAATCAACAATGAAAGGTAAAATATTGCAAGCAAGCATTTCAAATTTTCTGTCAAAAGAGAAAGGGGGATCTCAGAAACCCCTTTTACCTGCGCACCCTGGAATGTAAACAAAGTGATAAACAGTGCAAAATATTAAACAAGATCATTGTATAAACAAAGCAGCAGGTAATAAGGCTCAAAGCCCCCAAAGAAAAACAACAACATTAAAAAACATATAATCATGTATTTGTGATGAATATCAAGTGAATATGATATACAAAAAAGTCCAATGATCAACCACCAATTAGTTAGACCCACATAAATGCTGGCAATTCTTCTATACATCAAACGTGACGGTGAAGAAAACATATATAGATAATGTCTCCAGTGCACCTCCTTCCACTAACTTCTAGGCACATGTCCTACTCACCAGACTAAATTGACACCCATGACAGGTAGTCAAAAACAGCAAGACAAATGGATGTCCAATGAATTGGCAGCTCAGGGTTTGGTGCAATCACCGAATGGAAATGGCATATACATCAAAAAGACAAGAACAGAAGCTCCTCATAGTGCAGTACCGTTTGGAAAATTTATTAAAAATATACAGGTTGCGCCTACATAAGTAGAAGATAAAATCACATTTGTGAAATGGCAGGGATGCCAAGAGCGTTCCACCTGCTTTCCAATGAGTGGTGGAAGTGGTGTGGCATGTATCACGGGATCCGACGTGTTGCGTCAGCAACATCTGATGTCATCAGGGGTCATGTGACAGAGCCCGTCACATCCTCCAATTTATACATCACCACAAAAAAGGATAACCAATCCACTGCAATCCTCACAGCTGGCTTGAATTAAAGGTTTAAAGTCAGTCAATACTAAATATATACTTCATAAGCTAGCGGATATACATAATATTCCTTAAAAAAATCAAAACTCATATACGTGTAGATGTTATTTGATGTATCATGGCAATTCAATAGAATGAAGAGACAAAAAGGGAAGGAAATATCCCCAGTAGAGATCTAATAAATTACCATGAAAGATGGGAAAATTGAGTACTGTCCGTGATACTTTTTTTATTTGCACTAACATACAATTTTTCAGGACAAGCTTTCGGGGTATGTCCCCTTCTTCAAGGTCCAAGCAGTACTGATTCACAATTTTTTAAGCAGAATGAAAAAAAAGAAAAAAAAAAAAAGAGAAAAACAAACACATACAAATCATTGGTAATAAAGATAGCAGCAGAGTTAGTGAGATAAGACAGAGGGAGAGCTATAGAATGATGGGGGGGGGGGGGAGGATAGTCACAGAAGGGGCCGTAAAACTTTCGCATAATGAGTAAGGAAACCAATATCTAAACTCAAGCCATTATTTTTTGTGTCAAAGACAAAACCATCAACAACAGCATAAACATAGCCTTGAAAACCCGAAGAGAAAATCTCCAATACACAGAGAAAAAAAACAAATAACCGAGTACCTCTAGTCACCACATACAACCCAGCACTTGAAGGGATCAAAAAGATAATCAAAGATTTACAACCCATCATAACAGAGGATGTACCTCCAGTAATGTTGTGTACCTCATCCAATGCAAAAGGTGCAGCAAAGGATCTTATGTTAGTGAAACAGGACAGAAGTTGTAAGCGAGGAAAACGTTTGAACTAAGAACGATACTTCTTTTTGACACAAAAAATATTTTTCACATCTCCACAAGGATGCAACCCCAAACTGGATACCTATATTGACAGCAGATAAAGGGGAAGCAGTCGTTGTGATGGATACAGACAAATATATACAAGAGGGCCAGAGGCAGCTGGCAAATACTACCTATTACAAAAAACTGGATTCTGATCCAACCCAGGATTTTACTAAGCAATTAAAAGGTCTCATTGCAACAATACCAAGCCACCTACATTCAGAACTCATCAGTGCGATTCCGGATAATCCAGAGATTGGAGACTTCTATGTGCTACCCAAGATTCACAAACCAAGAAATCCAGGCAGACCCATTATAACAGGTATGAAAACACTTACTGAACATATCTCAGGCCTTGTAGAAAACATGTTAAAACCTTTAGTCATGAACACTGCGAGTTTCCTGCAAGACACCACTGATTTTCTGAACAAGCTTAACAATATACAACAATTACCACCAAATACACTTCTAGTCACTATGGATGTAGAATCTCTGTACAGTAACATCCCTCACAAGGATGGGTTGGGGGCATGTCACAGATTCTTATCATCCTCACCAAACCACAAATACACAGCTGAGGATGTGACACAGCTCATCGAATCTTTCTTACACACAACTACTTCACTTTCAATAATGACATCTATCTCCAGTGTATGGATACTGCTATGGGAAGCAAAATGGCACCCCAATATGCAAACTTATTTATGGCTGACCTGGAGGACAAATTCCTGAACAGCATACAACAAAAGCCATACAGATATTATCGCTATATTGATGATATCTTCATGATATGGATAGGGATAAAGGGATTTCGCGCATAAAATCTATCATAGAGATAAAAATCACATCTAACAATAATGATATGTGAGTGTGAGAGATGGCAAGTCTTAAATAAAGTGCATCAATAAAAATAACTGTGCTGAAAATTCATATGTCACAATAAAAAATAACAATAGAAAAATCAAAAAACAAATCGAATAGATGTGCAAAAATGCAAAACATGTGTGCAAAACTGCAAACAGCGTAGTGTAGGATACTTCCAATAAATGGATATATCAGAAAAACAGTTCATAGAAATGACAATAAAAAGTTCATAAACAGTGGTGGTCGCAGAAAAAATATGGAGATAAAGTGTTGGTAATAATAATGATAATCTTCATAAAATGACTGGCGGCTCAACCAGGCTCTCTAAACTCTCACCTCAGAAACGGAAACAACAGGCATCAATGTATATCTTTCTTTGTTGTAAATGGTAGCACTTAGGTCTAATAATGGCTGCGTTCCCCTCTGCTTACTGTCAGGCACCTATAAAAATAAACTGGGAATTTTTCCACCTAGGCTGTGACAGCCCGGTGGGAGGAGGGGGAGGAGAGAGGAGGCCTCTGATGGTGTAGTATTTCAAATATTCAATTTATTGGGTATAAAAACAAGTGGTCTCTTACATAAAAACAGATAAAATTCACATAAAAAGGAAGGAGCGGCGTCCGAGGCGCCTCCTTACATGACTTCCGGTATAGTCAGCTCTCTGCCACGCCCTACGCGTTACGTCACCGCTCGTGACTTCAACTGGCAACCCAGTTGAAGTCACGAGCGGTGACGTAATGCGTAGGGCGTGGCAGAGAGCTGACTATACCGGAAGTCACGTAAGGAGGCGCCTCGGACGCCGCTCCTTCCTTTTTATGTGAATTTTATCTGTTTTTATGTAAGAGACCACTTGTTTTTATACCCAATAAATTGAATATTTGAAATACTACACCATCAGAGGCCTCCTCTCTCCTCCCCCTCCTCCCACCGGGCTGTCACAGCCTAGGTGGAAAAATTCCCAGTTTATTTTTATAGGTGCCTGACAGTAAGCAGAGGGGAACGCAGCCATTATTAGACCTAAGCGCTACCATTTACAACAAAGAAAGATATACATTGATGCCTGTTGTTTCCGTCTCTGAGGTGAGAGTTTAGAGAGCCTGGTTGAGCCGCCAGTCGTTTTATGAAGATTATCATTATTATTACCAACACTTTATCTCCATATTTTTTCTGCGACCACCACTGTTTATGAACTTTTTATTGTCATTTCTATGAACTGTTTTTCTGATATATCCATTTATTGGAAGTATCCTACACTACGCTGTTTGCAGTTTTGCACACATGTTTTGCATTTTTGCACATCTATTCGATTTGTTTTTTGATTTTTCTATTGTTATTTTTTATTGTGACATATGAATTTTCAGCACAGTTATTTTTATTGATGCACTTTATTTAAGACTTGCCGTCTCTCACACTCACATATCATTATTGTTAGATGTGATTTTTATCTCTATGATAGATTTTATGCGCGAAATCCCTTTATCCCTATCCATTTTTCGAGTGCCATGTGTACACTTGTCGATTTCGCTGCAATCATTTC
This sequence comes from Aquarana catesbeiana, assembly GCF_042186555.1. Classification (NCBI taxonomy): domain Eukaryota; kingdom Metazoa; phylum Chordata; class Amphibia; order Anura; family Ranidae; genus Aquarana; species Aquarana catesbeiana. Next base: position 615,748,165 of record NC_133325.1, on the reverse strand, counting down.
AGATATCATCATATGAATTACCCACTCCAAGTTTTTATTTAACTCACTTTGTGACTGTCACCACATTCACTTTTGTCTCACTTAAGCGCGAAGGACCTTAGTATTTATCTTCATGATATGGACGGAAGGTGAAGAAAATCTAAACCAATTCTTCTCATTGATCAACACTTTTCACCCATCTATCAAACTAAAAATGGACTATTTGAACACACATGTCAACTTCCTGGACACTACAGTATGCATCAGGGATGACAAGCTTCACAGGTCGATATACAGAAAACCCGACTGACCGATGCAGCTATCTTCATAGTTCCAGTTTTCACTCCCAACACACTAAATGGGCCATCATATACAGCCAGGCCATCAGATACCACCGAATTTGTTCAGACCCAGAAGACAGAGATAAACATCTCAGAACACTGGCAGACTCCTTCCATAAGAAAGGTTACAAAGACAAAACCATCAACAACAGCATAAACACAGCCTTGAAAACCCGAAGAGAAAATCTCCTCTAATACACAGAGAAAAAAACAAATAACCGAGTACCTCTAGTCACCACATACAACCCAGCACTTGAAGGGATCAAAAAGATAATCAATATACCATTATAACAGAGGATGAAACTCTGAAAGAAATATTCCAACAACCCCCATTATTGGCTTTCAGACAACCACCCAACCTCAGACACAAACTAATCAGCAGGAAACTTCACTCTGATTATGAAGTCACAAATAATGGAAGCAAACCCTGCAATAATAAACGCTGCAAACTATGCAACCGGATCAATCTATCCAAAAGTGTTACACACACAAATGGGACCTTCAATATCATGGGATCTTACAACTGTAACTCCAATAATGTTGTGTACCTCATCCAATGCAAAAGGTGCAGCAAAGGATCTTATGTTGGTGAAACAGGACAGCAGTTGTAAGCGAGGATGAATTTGCACAGACATACCATCAAAGAACATAAAGAAGACAGTTTATGCACACCTGTGGGGACATCATTTCTCACAACCGGACCACTCTATAGAAGACCTCAATGTTTTAGTTCTTAAAGGAAATTTCAGAACTATCCAGGAAAGGAAAATGTTTGAACTAAGAATGATACTTCTTTTTGACAAGAAAAATAATGGCCTGAATTTAGATATTGGTTTCCTTACACATTATGCTAAAGTTTTACGACCCCTCTGTGACTAGTATCCCCCCTGCATTCTATAGCTCTCCCTCTGTCTTATCTCACTAGCTCATCCCCCACAGCTATTACCCTTTTGTATAACTTGACCCTCCCTCCTAGATTGTAAACTCTAACGAGCAGGGCCCTCCAATTCCTCCTGTATTGAATTGTATTGTACTTGTATTGTCTGCCCTAATGTTGTAAAGCGCTGCGTAAACTGTCGGCGCTATATAAATCCTGTATAATAATAATAATAATAATAACTCTGCTGCTATCTTTATTACCATTGATTTGTATGTGTTTGGTTTTCTCTTTTTTTTTTCTTCTTTAACATTCTGCTTTAAAATTTGTGAATCAGTACTGCTTGGACCTTGAAGAAGGGGACATACCCCGAAAGCTTGTCCTGAAAAATTGTATGTTAATGTAAGTAATAAAAAAAGTATCCCGGACAGTACTCAATTTTCTCTGCCTGAATTTAGATATTGGTTCCCTTACTCATTATGCTAAAGTTTTACGACCCCCTCTGTAACTAGTATCCCCCCCCCACTCTATAGCTCTCCCCCTGTCTTATCTCACTAACTCTGCTGCTATCTTTATTACCAATGATTTGTATGTGTTTGTTTTTCTCTTTTTTTTTCTTTAACATTCTGCTTAAAAATTTGTGAATCAGTACTGCTTGGACCTTGAAGAAGGGGACATACCCCGAAAACTTGTCCTGTTAGTGCAAATAAAAAAAGTATCACGGACAGTACTCAATTTTCTCTGTCACAATTGCACTAATACGGCTATAATCAAATCAAGCATGAAAGATGAGAAATCTAAAAAAAAGTCAGATGCCATCTTGTGGACAAGACATAAATTGCATCAAATGTATTTAACATAAACAAAAAAGGATAAAAAAATATTTGATATATAATTAAAATTAAGGGATAGAAAAGGATTGGAACACCATCACAATTTTTTATAATTTGCGATAAAACAATCAAGATTATTATCAATGTTCATTCCTAGGGGAGGGAGAGTATTTAATTTGTAAATATATTTGGTTTCGTTCTTAGAGATCTTTTGCTTCATATTGCCTCCCCTCCAGTGAGGTTCAACTCTGTCGATACCACAAAAGGAAGCCAAACTGGGATCCCTATTGTGGTAAATCCTAAAGTGATTAGACATGCTATGTTTTGGGAATCCATTTTTTCTATTATTTAAATGCTCATTAATTCTGATCCCCAATTTTCTTGTGGTGCATCCAACGTATTGGAGCCTACATGGACAGGAGATAAGGTAAGTTACAAAAGTGGAGTCGTTTGAAATAAATTTATCAATTTTATATTCCTTGCCAGTACTATTGGATTTAAAGGTTACCACCTTTTTGTTAAATTTTGTGGTTCTACAGGCCTTACAATGAAAGAAACCGGTGGTATCCAGAAAGGTACGCAGCCTCTTTGGTGGATTGGAGATATTAGGAGAAATCTTATTCCTCAAACTTGGGACTTTTCGATAAATAAGTGTTGGATATTTCGAGAGAACACTGGCCAACGTTTTGTCCTTCAATAAAATTGGCCAGTGCCTCTTGATGACATGTTCCATCAAACTCCCTACTAAAGTCCGTCAAGAAAGCTACGTTATCCTTAAATTTATTAGACCTCTTAGGTTTATCAATCATCAAGGTCTGTCGGTCCAAATTCCCAACTGATGCTTGAATAGGGAGTAAGATGTTATCATGGTACCCCTTTTCCCTAATCTTATTCACTATGAGTTCCGACTGCTCATAATAGTCCTCTATATTGGTGCAATTGCACTGAATGCGCATTCATTGTCCTTTTGAGATAGCTCCCAACCATTGAGGTGATGACAGCTGGCTGTAGGGATATACCCATTATGATCAGTCTCCTTAAAAAAGGTTTTTGTGATGATACTAATCTCAGATTTCATAAGGACCAGATCCAGAAAGCTAAGTTGTTGTAAACCACAGGTAGGGATGAGCGGAACACACCCCGGTTCGGTTCGCAGCAGAACATGCGAACAGGCAAAAAAATTCATTCAAACACCGTTAAAGTCTATGGGACACGAATGTGAAAAATCAAATGTGCTAATTTTAAAGGTTTATATGCAAGTTATTGGCATAAAAAGTGTTTGGGGACCCAGGGGACATGTATCAACGCAAACAAAAAAGTTTTAAAAATTGACTTTTTTGGGAGCAGTGATTTTTAATAATGCTTTAAGTGAAACCATAAAAATGAAATTTTCCCTTAAATATCGTGCCTGGGGGTGTCCTTAGTATGTCTATAAAGCTGCTCATTTTTCCAGTGTTTAGAACAATACCACAGCAAAATTACATTTCTAAAGGAAAAAATGTCATTTAAAAATCATTGAAAAAACGACAAGGCCCCCCCCCAAGTCCATTACCAGGCTCTTTGGGTCTGGTATGAATATCAAGGGGAACCCTGCACCCATATTTAAAAAAAAATGGCGTGGGCTCCCCCAGGCACTATATACTCTGAACAGCAGTATATATACTATACGGCCTGCCCTATATACTCTGCAGAAAAGTGGGCCTTAGGTGTTGACGATACCAGAACACTGTAAGCCCTCACAGTTACTCTTGGTGGGTGCAGGAATGGGCCCTGCTGTGAAATATTATATCAAAAATTGTAATTACATGCCCCTGTTAAACAGGGGCAGAGAAATTGGGCCTTGGGTGGTGGTGGTGGTGCCACAACACTGTAACCCCTCACAGATACTCTTGTTGGGCACAGGAATGGGCCCTGCTGTGAAATATTATATCAAAGATTGTAATTACATGCCCCTGTTAAACAGGGGCAGAAAAATTGGGCCTTGGGTGGTAGTGGTGGTGGTGGTGCCACCACACTGTAAGCCCTCACAAATAATCTTGTTGGGTGCAGGAATGGGCCCTGCTGTTAGACTAGAGGGACAGTGTCACTGATGCATGCATTGTCACTGCTCACCATCCTTGTGGCCTCCTCAAATAGTGACAGGACAGTGCATGCATCCTTAATCAGCAGCCACTGGATTGGCAAAAAAAAGCCAAGCTCCCCCGAACCTGTCCTGGTGCCATACTCGCACAGGTACTCATTTATGGCCCTCTGCTGTGTGTGCAGCCGCTGCAGCATTGCCAACGTTGAGTTCCATCTGGTGGACATGTCACTACTGAGGCGGTTGGTGGGCAGGTTGCATTCCTTTTAAATGTCAGCCAGCCAAGCACTGGCACTGTATGACCGGCAGAAATGACCACAGACTTTTCTGGCCTGCCTCAGGAGATCCTGTAAGCCTGGATACCTGCTCAAGAACCGCTGCACTACCAAATTCAGGACGTGTGCCAAATATGTAACATGGGTCAAGTGTCTTTGTCCTAGGGCTGAGAGAAGGTTGGTGCCATTGTTGCATACAACCATTCCTGGCTGAAGTTGGTGTGGCGTCAATCACCTCTGAGCCTGCCCCTGCAGAGCTGACAGAATCTCTGCACCAGTGTGGCTCCTGTCCCCTAGGCAGACCAACTTAGTCACAGCATGGCATCTTTTAGCCTGACTGCTTGCGTAGCCCCTTGAACGCTTACGGAGCACTGCTGGTTCAGAGGACAAACCTGAAGAAGAAGCCATAGAGGAAGAAGAAGAGGAGGGGGTGGAGGAGAGAGCTGTGGCAGAATCACCACTAGCATTTTGGAGGTGTAGTGGCAGAACAAGCTCCAACAACACTGAACCCTGTCCTGCATCCTTTCCAGCTGCCAGCAGAGTTAGCCTGTGTGCCGTGAAGGAAAGGTAACGTCCTTGCCCATGCCTGCTGGACCATGAGTCAGCGGTAATATGCACCTTACTGCTGACCACCCTGTCCAATGAGGCCAAAACATTGCCTTCCTAATGCCGGTAGGGAGCCGGAATGGCCTTCCATGAAAAGAAATGGCGTTTTGGAACCTGCCACTGAGGTACAGCACATTCCACAAATTCACGAAAGGGGCAGAGTCTACCAGCTGAAAAGGCAGCAGTTGCAGTGCTAGCAATTTGGCCAAGGTAGCATTTAGACGCTGAGCATGTGGATGGCTGGGGCTGAATTTCTTTTCACGGTTAAGCAACTGGGGTAGGGAAATTTGCCTGCTAAAATCAGATGGTGGTGTACTGCTAGCAGATTGGCTGCAAGTACTTGGGACACCTATTGCTATACCTTCATTCCTCTCAGTGCAGGTTTTTGAGAGGACTGGAGGTATAGTGGGGTTGGAGATCCCAGATGAGGAGCAAGGAGAAGTCTGCCTTTTTCTTTGATGTGGGTCTTTCGAGTGCTGTTGCCAACGGACTGCATAGCAGGTTGTCATATGTCTGGTCAAGCATGTGGTGCCTAAGTGACTGCTGTTTGGCCGCTCTTGATCCACTTCAGACATAGGTTGCAAACAGCAATGGTGAGATCTGCTGCACACGTGTCGAAAAAGGCCCACACCAAGGAACCTTTAAAAGTCAGTGGGGAGTCAGCAGTGCCCTGCACCTGCGGAGCTCTGCAGTGTGATGCAATAGGGTGGCTGCCTGTCAGGTCTGTAGTGTGAGGCTGGGTTGCTGAGAGGGCATCCCTTGCGGATGAGTGCAGCGCTTCCCTGGATTTGATAGAGGGGATGCGATGCCCAAAGGTGCACGGGTTGCCAGGGATACTGCAAGCTGGCTGGTTGGCTGTAAGTAGCTAGAGTGCGTTGTGGCAGCCATGTGGAGAGAAGTCTTGAGTAGCAACAGCAGGGTAAACCAGGAACAGGGTCCGCAGCCAGGCCAGGGATCAGATACCAGAAGACAGTCCGAGAGAGGTACAAGAACAAGTATCATTCACAGAGGGCAGAGGATCGGAGAGTAGTCAGCCAAGCTGGGGTCAGAGCTAGGAGATAAACAGGAACGCAGGTCAAGCCAAGCAGAGGTCAAACCAGGGGTCTTCAGAGTATACAAGGCACAGGAACACAGGAAGCTGTTCGATAATCCAGCAAACTGCAAGTGTCAGTGGCAGGTTTAAATAGGCCGGGGGGGTGCCCACAAGATCAGGGCTTACGCACGTGTGCGTGCACGGGTGCATGCACCGGCACGCGCAGCCTGCCGTGGTCAGGCTGTCACACAACTGCGTGCGCGCAGGCACACGGAAACTCGTCTGGCGCAACCATGACGGTTACTGGGAGGATTTGCCCACAACACGGCCATTTCCCTGACAGTGCCCCCCCAAAGGGCAGCCTCCAGATGCCCAACCGGGCCCATCTTTCGGGGTAACAAACTCAGAATCTCTGCAGAAGTCTAGGAGCATGTATACTGGCTTCAGGGTTCCCAAGAACTTTCTTCTGCTGGGTAACCCTCCACTTTATAAGAAATTGAATAATTCTACCTCTCCGGCGGCAGTCCAGGATGGCTTCAACTTCGAACTCTGTCTCATCTCCCACAGAAACTGGAGGAGGAGAATCTTCTTCTCTTCCTGAAAAAGGACTAGAGATAACAGCTTTAAATAAGGAAACATGAAACACAGGGTGCACTTTGTAAGAACTCGGAAGTGACAGTTCAAAAGCTACTGGGTTAATCTCCTGTCTAATCTTGAATGGGCCGATAAATCTTGGTCCCAATTTCCGGTAGGGACAAGGAAGTTTAAGATTTGCAGAGGAGAACCAAACCTCATCTCCAACCTTAAAGCTAGGGTTCTCTCCCCTCTTCTTGTCATATTGTTCCTTGTAGTCCTCTTGGACCTTTTGCATGGTTAACCGGAGGGTTTGATAATTAGCCTGAATGGATTTTATCCTGTCTTGAACTGCTGGAACTGAGGTCTCTAGAATGACGTTCGGTAGGAATAAAGGATAGAGCCCATAGTTGGCCCAAAACAGTGATTGATTGGTGGTTGAGTGTACTGAATTATTTTATGCGAACTCCGCACACGGGAGTAGTGAGGACCAGTCATCCTGGGAAATGGAGCAGAAACAGCGTAGATATTGCTCTAAGGTCTGATTAGTCCTTTCAGTCTGACTGTTGCTCTGGGGGTGATAGGCAGAGGATAGACATACTTCAATAGACAAAACTTTGCAGAGCTCTCTCCAAAATCGGGAAGTAAATTGGACCCCTCTATCAGACACAATGCTTTTGCTGTGTCTGCAGCAGAAGGAGTACCTGTCATAGGCACGAAGTGTGACATCTTGGACAGACCGTCTACAACAACTAGGATCGTTGTGAATCTTTTGGAGGGGGGCAGCTCTACTATGAAGTCCATAGATATATTCTTCCATGGTTGTTCTGGTACCAGAAAAGGACGTGGCAAACCCCAAGACTTAATGTTGGACCCCTTGTTTCGCTGGCAGGTAGTGCAGGAGCTAACATACTTTTTGCAATCAGATGTCATGGTAGGCCACCAAAAGGATCGCTGAATAAGATCCATGGTTTTCCATACTCTGAAGTGGCCAGCAAGTTGATGACCATGTGAAGTCTGTAAGACCTGGATTCTGGCTTGTTGTGGGACAAAGATACCCCCCTAGTTTCTTAGAAAGGAAGTCTTTCCCGGCATTGGAGGGAGGCCTGTTCAAGAGAAGACCTTAGATCATGTTGAATCAAAAGAAAGTTCTGTGGAGACAAGATCGTGCTGGATGTTGTTTCTTCTGGAGTATCAGGGAACATTCGGGATAAAGCATCGGCCTTTCCATTCTTGGAGCCAGGACGGTAGGTGATGTGAAAATTAAATTGTGAAAATAACAGAGCCCAGTGAGCTTGACGGGGTCTCAGGCATGGCAGTGCGGAGGTACTGGAGGTTTCTGTGATCAGTGAATATCATTATAGGGTGCATGGCTCCCTCAAGAAGGTATCTCCACTCTTCTAAGGCTGTCTTAATGGCCAGAAGCTCACGATCACCTACGTCCTAATTTCTCTTGGGCTGGCTCATTTTCCGGCAAGAGAAGGCCACAGGGTGAAGCAGAGACTTGGGTCCCAGGCTCTGTGAAAGTACTGCTCCTGTAGCTACCTCCGAGGTATCGACCTCTAAAATGTAGAGCAGGGCAGAATCAGAATGTTGAAGAATTGGTGCAGAGGTAAACAAAGACTTCAGTTTCTCAAAAACAGATTGGGCTTCGGAGGACCACAGGAAACGAACATGTAGGCGGGTCACTTGGGTTATGGGCGAAATGATGGAAGAAAAGTTCCTTATAAACCTTCTATAGAAGTTTGCAAAGCCTACAAACCTTTGTACCCCCTTCTTATCTGACGGAGTTGGCCAATCTAGGATTGCTTGCACTTTCTGTGGATCCATAGCTAACCCACCGGTAGAGATGATGATCCCTAGGAATTGTATTGTTTTCTTCTCAAAGTCACACTTCTCTGCTTTCACGTAAAGTCTGTGTTTCCTTATGGTGAGTAATACTGTTTTCTTTTTACATGAGTCCGATGGAGCTCCAAGGTAGCTGAGAATATAAGGATGTCATCCAGATAGATGATGACGAAGTAGTCAAGATATTCCCGGAAGATGTTGTTCACAAAGTGCTGGAAAGTAGCCAGAGCGTTACAGAGCCCAAACGGCATCACCAAATACTCAAAGTGCCCGAACCTCGTTCTGAATGCCGTCTTCCATTCATCGCCCTAACGAATGCGAGCGAGGTTGTAGGCACCCCAGGGGTCGAGTTTTGTGAATCCTTGGGCTGAATGAAGTCTCTGGAAGAGTTCAGGGACCAGTGGAAGTGGATATCTTTTTTTATGGTGATCTTATTTAGTTCCCTATAGTCCACACATAGTCTTAAAGTCATATCTTTTTTTTCGACAAAGAAAATGCTGGCACCAGCAGGAGAGGAAGAAGGGTGGATGAAGCCCTTTGCCAGGTTTTCGTCTATGTATTGTTGTAGCATTCCCAATTCCACTTCAGAGAGGGGGAATATACGTCCAAATGTAATCTCAGCCCCTGGAAGCAGTTCGATAGGACAATCACATGGCCGATGTGGTGGTAGAACATCGGCTTTTCTCTTATCAAAGACGTCCAGGAATTTGTGGTATGCCCGGGGTACATCCTGGTTAGTGGGGGATACAGACTGGACTGTCAGACAACTGGTGGTATCTCTGGATTCAGGGATGAGACAATGTTGTTGGCAATAGGGGGAAGTGAACAGGACTTCCTTCTTGATCCAATCGATCTGGGGCTTATGGGCTTGGAGCCAAGGAATACCCAAAATAATTGGAGACATAGGTGAGCTCAAGGCGTCAAAACGTATGAATTCCCGATGGCCATCGGGAGAGGTAATAAGGAGAGGAGTTGTCTCTTGAGTAACAAGGCCATAATTAGGTAATGTGCCATCTGCTAAACGGACTTCCAGACCCCGTTTCTTGTGGAGGAGGGGCAACCTAAGGTTTCTTGCCAGGTTCAAGTCCACAAAGCAATTGCATGCTCTATAATCGATTATGTCCTGGAGCCAGATCTCTTCTTCTCTCAACTGCAGCGTGATGAGAGCAAGTTGTGAGGAAGAAGTCACGGAAACCTAGAAATATACTGGAGAGTAGGTGGGTGGCTTCTTGGACTTTCTGGGACAGTCACATAGGTAATGTCCGTTTCCTCCGCAATAGAGGCAGAGATTGGCTAGGATACAATGACGTCTTTCATCAGGAGTTAGTGCGGAACGTAACAGGCCAATCTGCTGAGGAACTGATCCAAAGGTGGGTGTACTGGCGGGTCTGCAGGTTCGTGATTGTCCAGACTGTCTCTCCCGCAATTGTCGATCCAGTTGGATGGATAATTGGATGAGACCCTCAAGTGTAGTGGGAATCCTGATCCTGGCCAACTTGTCTTTGAGGGATTCAGAGAGTCCTAGGCGGAACTGGTGTAGTAAAGCTACCTCATTCCAGGCTGTGTCTGTGGACCACCGATGGAAGTCCATGGTATAGTCCTCTACTGGTCACCTACCCTGCTGCAGAGAATGCAGGGTGGCTTCAGCTGTGGCAGTACGCTGGGGATTCTCATAGAGTTGTGCCATAGCCATCAGGAATGCGTCCACCGTGCAAATGACTGGACTCTTTTGTTCCCATAAGTTATGGGCCCAGGCCTGAGGTTCATCGGACAGCAAAGAGATGAGGAACCTGACTTTAACAGTTTCTAAAGCAAAAGTCCGGGCCTGCAGGGCTAGGTACAATAAGCAGGCAGTCTTGAAGGATCTGAACTTTTTCCGGTCTCCGGAGAATCGCTCTGGAATGGGAACTCGGGGTTCTGGAGGTGGGAACATCGTAAAAGGAGCCACAGAGGATTGTTCGTGAGCAGATGACTCTGACAGGTGCTGCAACTTAGTTGGAGATAGCCTTCCTGTAACTTCTGAACTGCTTGGGTCAGAATAGTGGCTTGTTGACACAAAGTCTCTAACGGGGACGCACCTCTGCCAGGTTGCTGAGAGGGCGTCCCTTGTGGCTGAGTGCAGCGCTTCCCTGGATTTGATATAGGGGATGTGATGCCCAAAGGTGCACGGGTTGCCAGGGATACTGCAAGCTGGCTGGTTGGCTGTGAGTAGCTAGAGTGCGTTCTGGCAGCCGTGCGGAGAGAAGTCATGAGTAGCAACAGCAGGGTAAATCAGGAACAGGGTCCGCAGCCAGGCCAGGGATCAGATACCAGAAGACAGTCCGAGAGAGGTACAGGAACAAGCTGGGTCATACACAGAGGGCAGAGGATCAGAGAGTAGTCAGCCAAGTCGGGGTCAGAGCGAGGAGATAAACAGGAACACAGGTCAAGTCAAGCAGAGGTCAAACCAGGGGTCATCAGAGTATACAAGGCACAGGAACATGGGAAGCTGTTTGATAATCCAGCAAATTGCAAGTGTCAGTGTCAGTGGCAGGTTTAAATAGGCCGGGGGGTGTGCCCACAAGATCCCACAAGTGCCCACAAGATCAGGGCGTGCACACGTGTGTCTGGCACAACCATGGTCTTGCTGTCGCACAACTGCATGTGCGCAGGTGCACGAAAACTCGTCTGGCGCGACCATGATGGTTACTGACGGAATTGCCCACAACACAGCCATTTCTTTGACACTGCCCTTAAGCTGCCCCCTAGAGGACATCCTGCCTTGTTGGAGTTGTGCCTCCTACTCTCTTCTCTCAGGCACCCAAGTACAGTCAGTGACCTCACCATCCCCTCCCTCCTCGTCACTGGAGCAAACTTGGCAGTATGCTGCAGCTGGGGGAACATGACTGCCAGTTTCTTGTCCTTCTTGGGAACCCCCTCTCTCTAGACTCACGTTACTCCCTTTCTCGACCTGGGAACCAGCACGGGAGCCTTCCATTTGCTGCGCATCCTCCAGCAGCATGTACTCGACACTGTGGTTGAATAATTCTGGGGAGTCCTCCATGCATGATGGTGAGGCTATGGAAGGAGTGACTGTGGACAAGGAGCCGGTGGAATAGGTCGCTTTGGCAGCTGCGTTGGAAGGCAAACTTCTCTGAGCCTGGGTGACAGAGGATAAGGAGGATGAGGGTGGCTTTGTCATCCACTCCACCAACTCTTCTGCATGTTCTGGCTCAATAACATGGTCAGCAGCAGAAAAAAAGGACAAGCGTGCCCCACGGCCACCTGCAGAGGATGCACCATGTCCACGACCAGCACTTTTGACTGTAGACACAGAGGCTGCTTGACCTCTTTTAGTGGCCTATGAGCATCTGCCTCTCCTTGGTGGCCTTCCGGACATGATGTATATTTTATTTTTCAACACCACACTACACTGTATTAGATACTTTGTACACCACCAGAAGTGTAGTAGAAACTGTACACACGTATTAGATACTATGTACACTGCCTGCACTGTATTAGCAACTATACTATGGTTGCACTGTATTGTGTACTGTGTACTCCACCAGAAGTGTAGTAGAAACTATACACACTGTATTAGATACTGTGTACACTGCCTGCACTGTATTAGCAACTGTATTATGGCTGCACTGTATTGTGTACTGTGTACACCACCAGAAGTGTAGTAGAAACTGTACACATGTATTAGATACTGTGTACACCGCCTGCACTGTATTTGCAACTGTACTACGGCTGCACTGTATTGTGTACTGTGTACACCACCAGAAGTGTAGTAGAAACTTTGCACACTGTATTAGATACTGTGTACACCACCTGCATTTAATTAGCAACTGTACTATGGCTGCACTGTATTGTGTACTGTGTACACCACCAGAAGTGTAGTAGAAACTGTACACACTGTATTCGATACTGTGTACACTGCCTGCACTGTATTAGAAACTGTACTATGGCTGCACTGTATTGTGTACTGTGTACACCACCAGAAGTGTAGTAGAAACTGTACAGACTGTATTAGATACTGTGTACACCACCTGTACTGTATTAGCAACTGTACTACAGCTGCACTGTATTGTGTACTGTGTACACCACCAGAAGTGTAGTAGAAACTTTGCACACTGTATTAGATACTGTGTACACCACCTGCATTTAATTAGCAACTGTACTATGGCTGCACTGTATTGTGTACTGTGTACAACACCAGAAGTGTAGTAGAAACTATACAGACTGTATTAGATACTGTGTACACCACCTGTACTGTATTAGCAATTGTACTACAGCTGCACTGTATTGTGTACTGTGTACACCACCAGAAGTGTAGTAGAAACTGTACACATGTATTAGATACTGTGTACACCACCTGCACTGTATTTGCAACTGTACTATGGCTGCACTGTATTGTGTACTGTGTACACCACCAGAAGTGTAGTAGAAACTTTGCACACTGTATTAGATACTGTGTACACCACCTGCATTTAATTAGCAACTGTACTATGGCTGCACTGTATTGTGTACTGTGTACACCACCAGAAGTGTAGTAGAAACTATACAGACTGTATTAGATACTGTGTACACCACCTGTACTGTATTAGCAATTGTACTATGGCTGCACTGTATTGTGTACTGTGTACACCACCAGAAGTGTAGTAGAAACTGTACACACTGTATTCGATACTGTGTACACTGCCTGCACTGTATTAGAAACTGTACTATGGCTGCACTGTATTGTGTACTGTGTACACCACCAGAAGTGTAGTAGAAACTGTACAGACTGTATTAGATACTGTGTACATCACCTGTACTGTATTAGCAACTGTACTACAGCTGCACTGTATTGTGTACTGTGTACACCACCAGAAGTGTAGTAGAAACTTTGCACACTGTATTAGATACTGTGTACACCACCTGCATTTAATTAGCAACTGTACTATGGCTGCACTGTATTGTGTACTGTGTACACCACCAGAAGTGTAGTAGAAACTATACAGACTGTATTAGATACTGTGTACACCACCTGTACTGTATTAGCAATTGTACTACAGCTGCACTGTATTGTGTACTGTGTACACCACCAGAAGTGTAGTAGAAACTGTACACACTGTATTCGATACTGTGTACACTGCCTGCACTGTATTAGAAACTGTACTATGGCTGCACTGTATTGTGTACTGTGTACACCACCAGAAGTGTAGTAGAAACTGTACAGACTGTATTAGATACTGTGTACACCACCTGTACTGTATTAGCAACTGTACTACAGCTGCACTGTATTGTGTACTGTGTACACCACCTGTACTGTATTAGCAACTGTACACACTGTATTAGATACTGTGTACACTGCCTGCACTGTATTAGAAACTGTACAATGGCTGCACTGTATTTTATACTGTGTTCACCACCAGAAGTGTAGTAGACACTGTACACACTGTATTAGATACTGTGTACACTGCCTGAAGTGTATTAGAAACAGTACACCATGGAATGCACTGTAAATATAGGCTACACTGGATGCAGAGTATATATAGTGGGACATTCCGAATTGGCAACAGAACGAGACACCCAGTGACACCCCAGAGGATGTAGGGGAGGGAGAAAGAAAAAAAGTAAGAGAGATCATTAGGACAGGGCATATTTAATTTTGAGTGATGAGGTTTTTACAAATAATGAACTTAGAGTTTTAGAACTTGGTTTGAAATATGCTCCTGATAAAGGCTTAGACAATTTCAATGCATTTACTGATATCCAGAGGTTTGTCAGGAATTTGAACATTAAAAACCACTTTGCTGAGACACCCTCAGTGGGCACTATTGGTAGTGAGTCCAATTAGTTTATCAATAGGGGTTTAAAAAAACTCTCTACATTTAACCCTAATGCCGCGGGAAATGTTGGATGTGAGCTCGTTGTCGGAAAGTCCGACCGTGTGTATGCTCCATCGAACATTTGCTGTCAGACTTTCCTCCAACAAATGTTTGATAACAGGTTCTCAAATTTTCCGCCAACAAAACTTTGTTGTCAGAAAGTCCGATCATGTGTACACAAGTCCGTTGCACAAAAATTCACACATAGTCGGAATTAAGCAGAAGGAGCCGCACTGACTATTGAACTTCCTTTTTCTCGGCTCGTTGTACGTCTTGTATGTCACCGCCTTTCCACGTTCGTAATTGTTGGCCAACATTTGTGTGACCGTGTCATACGGTCACACACAAACTTGCAAGACAAGTTTGAGCCAACAACCTTCGAACAAAAATCCATGATTTTGTTGGCGGAAAGTCCAATCATGTGTACGCAGCATAAGAAGTCTTCAAAACATTTTTTAGATGTTTTTAAGTCTATGGTGGAACAAGATATTCAATTATTAAAAACTAAGGTTGGACAGAGAAAGGAAAAGATCCAAAAGGGCCTTGAGGCCTTGGAGAAAAAGAAAAATATAGTGATTCGTATGGCCGACAAGAGGGGAGGGATTGTAGTTCTAAAGAAAGAAGATTATAATTTGGAATTGAACCGGTTGGTAGGAGATATACAAACCTATAAGAAATTCAGTGGCAATCGCATTGAAAAAAAATTAAAGTCAAGCTAACTGAACTTGTCAAGAAAGCTAAACATAGGGAAATATTGACCAAAAAGAAAGCAAGGTACCTTGTTCCTGAGGCCCCTAGATTGCCGGTTATTTACCAGCTCCCTAAAATACATAAGAACAAGCACTGCCCCCCAGGGAGACCAATACTTAGCGGTATTGATTCCATCTTATCCAGGGTGTGGGAATATTTAGATTATTTTTTGCAACCCATTGTTCAAGAGAGTCCCTCTTATTTGATGCATCTACCCAGCATTCTGATGCCTGTAGTTTTTGGGATGTCCAAATAAGAGGATTTTGATCTACAGTGGTTTGCGGCCGCTTCTTCTAATTTCATTGTGTGCGGAGGCGAGCCGAGGTGAGCACCTACTGGATCATTAGGCTTCCTGGTCTCACCTGGAGAGGCAGGTTTTCTTTTTTCCACCCTAGGGAGACCAATACTTAGCGGTATTGATTCCATCTTCTCCAGGGTGGCGGAATATTTAGATTATTTTTTGCAACCCATTGTTCAAAAGAGTCCTTCTTATTTGAGTGACAGTAAACATTTGATGACTTTGCTGCAAGATATCCCCATTGATGATGATACAATTTTAGTTACCATTGACGTTGAGTCATTGTACAGTAGTTTGAAACAGATGTGATCTCCACTCCAAAAGAGCACTCAATACCCATACCACCCTAAAGACAGCACAAAAGAGATTTTTGGTTGACATTTTAGATGTAGCAATGGCCAATAATTATTTTTGGCACAAGGGCTCTTATTATAATCAGATTAAAGGGGTGGCTATGGGCGCAAAGTATGCACCTAGTGTAGCCAACTTCCTCCTCAGCCTGTGGGAAGAGACCACCATTTTCACTGACCATTTACCAGAGATCACTTTATACAAACACTATATTGACAATATTGTCACTATAAAATGAAGGAACATGTCATCAAGAGGCACTGGCCAATTTTGTTGAGGGACAAAATGTTGGCCAGTTTTCTCTCGAAATATCTAACATTTTTTTATAGAAAAGTCCCAAGTTCGAGGAATAAGATTTCTCCTAATATCTCCAATCCACCAAAGAGGTTGCGTAGAGGCCTGCGGAATCACAAAATTTAACATGGTAATCTTTAAATCCAATAGTACTGGCAAGGAATGTCCATGTGGGCTCCAATACGTTGTACGCACCACAAGAAAATTGGGGATCAGAATTAATGAGCATTTAAATAATATAAAAAATGGATTCCCAAAACATAGTCTATCTGATCAATTTAGGATTTACCACCATAGGGATCCCAGTTTGACTTCCTTTTGTGGTATCGACAGAGTTGAGCCTCACTGGAGGGGAGGCAATATGAAGCAAAAGATCTCTAAGAATGAAACCGAATGGATTTACAAATGAAATACTCTCTCTCCCGTGAGAGTAATCCGCTAGTTTATGAAGTCTATATTTAGTGTTGACTGACTTTCAACCTTAAACTCAAGCTGGCTGTGAGGATTGCAGCAGATTGGTTATCCTTTTTTGTGGTGATGTATAAATAGGTGGAGGTGACGGGCTCTGTCACATGACCCTTGATGACATCAGACATGTCACTTCCGCTGTTGGCATCCCTGCCATTTCACAAACGTGATTTTATCTTCTACCTATGTAAGTGCAACCTGTATATTTTTAATACATTTTCCAAATGGTACTGCATGAGGGGCTTCTGTTCTTGTCTTTTTGATTTATATGCCATTTCCATTCGGTGATTGTGCCAAACCCTGAGCTGCTGTTTCTTGGGTGTCAATTTGGTCTGGTGAGTAGGACATGTGCCTAGAAGTTATTGGAAGGAGATGCACTGGAGACATTAGCCATATATGTTTTCTTCACTGTTACGTTTGATGTAGAAGAATTACCAATACTTTATGTGGATCTAACTAATTGGTGATGGATCTTTGGACTTTTTTGTATATCATAATCATTTGATATTCATCACAAATACATGATTATGTATTTTTTAATGTTTTTAGCGTGCTATGAAATCACAGTTAATTGACTTTCTGTGTTTTACCTACAATTTTCACATTGGTGATAGGGTCATGGGGTCTCTTTAATTCAGATATGTTTTGTGCGTCTTACAACCTTTTACAATGTATTTTAAATTTAAATTACATTGTAAAACATTTTAACATAAAATGTGTTCATTAAAATAGATTGATGCCCTTAACAAAATAATAATTTTCTGCACATGACATGTATGTAAGGTAACACTTAGATTACTTTTATTACTGTGTGTAACCCTTCAGAACTAATGGGTGGTAATTTTTTCCATTCGGAATTTCAATATATTTGTTTCACTGCTAAGATTTACCAATGAGGGGTATTTCTCCTTTTGAAACATCCACATTTTAACCACAGTCTTAATTTTCTGCACCAGCTTGGTGACCTGATCCTTTGGAATCCTAGCAACACCCCTTATTTTTTCTGGCGAAGTTTGAAAAGTACAGGAAAGTGACCTTTAAACATCCATTTTATGGATATATCACAGCAGGTGAAGTCCAAGAAAAAAAAAATCTGCTTGTGCTTTGATATTTCTTCGATAGCAAAGGGGGTGTGAAGTCAGTATTAATGAATCTGTGGTATTTGTAGGCAATTTTAGATGTCATAACATCACAGCCACACCCACATCAAGAAAGCCAAACCCTAAAGCTGAAAACAATATATTTCTAAAAGGTTCATGCTAAAGAAGAAGTTTTTCAGAGAAGAATTTTTTTTACCCAAACTTTATGATAGTAACTCATAGTGAAAATGCATAATAGTAGTCTTTAAAAATCCTAGGATTTATTCAAAGTTTAAGACATATAAGCACAATTAAATAATATCACACATGAACGAACATCTTATAAAATTATCAGAAATAGTAAGAATACCAATAAGATGTCCAAATAGGTTGTAAGCAAAAACAGGCATTGCAAAATGGGCCATAGGCAAATATTCCCATCAGTATTAATAAAATGTTTAGCTCTCTCGCATGGAATATGAAGAGAAAACTATGATAAGGGTTGGATGACTCTCAACAATGTTACATTAGATAAAGGTAATAGCAAAATACAAAGCATGGGTCGATATGTGAACAACATCTACACTCTGAACTTGACATCTAAATAACTAAAATGAATAGAAAGGGGAGATGAGAAAGAGGGACTGGGTGCAGCTGGCCCTTCATAAGACTACAGGTTTTACAATGGGGCAAAGAAGTAGTCAATAGGATAAACGAAGGCTGTAGATGAAGGAGATCAAGGGGCTATGAGTTTCAATTTTCTCAAGAGTTTGTCAAGCTGACTTTGAGGTACCACTCCATATATTGGAAAGATTAAATTAAAGTAGAACTATAGGCAAAACTTTTTTTTTTCATTTTGGATAGAGTAAGGGAGGGTTATAACCCTTGTTGGTTTATTTTTTGCCATCTGTTGCACCACTGGGTAGATTTCCCTTCACTTCCTGTCCAAAACAGGAAGTGAGAGGAAATCTCTGTAAATTGAAGGAATCCCTTGGGGCCCCTAGATCACCAAAACTAGTTTTCCCATTGGAAGATTTCCTCTCTATTTCTCTTCTTGGGACAACCCGAAATTTGGGAATTTCTTTTACTTTCACTTTTAATGCTAATGATGAACAGGGCAAATAAAAAGGGTGAATCTCCCTAATGGGGGCACAGACAGTGATAAAAACTGACAGATGATCTAATCCCTCTCCACTCTATCCAAAACTAAAGAAAAAGATTTGCCTTTAGTTATATGTTAAGGATGTAATTTCCATAGGAGAGATATAAGAACACCATCTGGTAAAAAACGATTCTATAGCAGTTTTGAGAGGTCCATTTTAACCGTGGTGACTGTGGATGGAGAGGAAGTAGTCCACACCATCAATATGTTCTTGCAAGCAGCCAAAAGACATAAATGGGTCTAGGTTTGCCAGGTTGAGTCTGGCCAATTTCATTGTAACTGAACTGTAGAAGTGGTAAAGGCAAAGGGTTATATTAAACAAATCATAGTTATAGTGCACTTCCAGGATAATATCAGCCTCCTGCCTCATTCCCAACCATTAGCAATTTTTTGTTTTAAAACACACACACACCCTTTTTTACTCTCTTCAGTTTTACAGGTCTTCTTGTTTGTAAAGTTATCATGCCCTGCAGTATTCTATGGTTTGGGAGAAACCATGATCTGATGGTCAGCCAATATGAAGATTTCAAGTTACCCAGAAAGCAACAGCCTAAAAAGGACCCTCACACTCTGCAGAAAATAACCCAATGCAACATGAGATCATGTATTTAGGTGAAGTCTTAGAATGTTTTCTTTTTTTTCCCCTATATATTTATTTTTTTATTACTTGCAGCATTTAGAATGGGTGTGGATGCTTGGCTAAAACAGAGCTTTAAAAATGTAAAACTATGATTACAAAACATCTCACAAAAAAGTTGATATCTTAAAACTCATACATGAAAAGAAACATTGATTTGATTTGACAAATACTGTATGTCCAATGTTATATATAATGCTTTAGGGTAATGCTTTGGGTTTATTTTTAAGCACCACTGGATTTAAAATACAAATTGATCCAAAGTGAAAAGGCATCTTATGATGTGTACAAATATTTAGAAAGAGTTGCTTGATTATATAGTCATATGGGAATTTTATTTCCTGCTCTGGTAACATTCTTTAAAATGAAATACATTAATTTAGTCTGTGAGTGTTAAAAAAAATAAACACACAAAAATTGCTTTTATGTAACCATAATACCCTACTACCTTGTTTTGTATTGTACACATATTTTTTCTACTGTTAAGGGATCTTTTCCTTTCCTATAACTCGCATAATGTATATTATTATTATTATTATTATCAGGGAAAGGGATATACTACAGTTGAAATACAAGAGAGCTGAAAATCTAAAAGGGAGGGGTGATACAACAGGCAATGAATGTTAAAGATGAGCTGAGGGAGGCATTCCATATAATGGGACAGGTTCTGTAGAAGTTCTAGAGTAGGGATGAGCTTCGAGTTTGAGTCGAACTCATGTTCGACTCGAACATTGGCTGTTCGCAAGTTCGCCGAACAGCGAACAATTTGGGGTGTTCTCTGCAAATTCGAATGCCGCGGAACACCCTTTAAAAGTCTATGGGAGAAATCAAAAGTGCTAATTTTAAAGGCTTATATGCAGGTTATTGTCATAAAAAGTGTTTGGGGACCTGGGTCCTGCCCCATGGGACATGGATTAATGCAAAAAAAAGTTTTAAAAACGGCCGTTTTTTCAAGAGCAGTGATTTTAATAATGCTTAAAGTCAAACAATAAAAGTGTAATATCCCTTTAAATATCGTAGCTGGGGGTATCTATAGTATGCCTGTAAAGGGGCGCATGTTTCCCGTGTTTAGAACAGTCTGACAGCAAAATGACATTTCAAAGGAAAAAAGTCATTTAAAACTACTCGCGGGTATTGCATTGCCGGTCCGACAATACACATAAAAGTTCATTGAAAAAACGGCATGGGAATTCCCCACAGGGGAACCCCGAACCAAAAAAAAAATGACGTGGGGGTCCCCCTAAATTCCATACCAGGCCCTTCAGGTCTGGTATGGAAGAAGAGAAGAAGAGAAGAAGATGAAGAGAAGAGCTGGAGCCTCCCCCCATGCCATGGGTGCGGAGCGGGCCAAGGAGAAGAAGATAGAAGATGCCGCGGAGGAGATGCTGGACGAGAACACCGGAGGAAGAACCAGAACAGCCAGAAGAACCAAAAGAAGAAGAAGATGAAGGAAGATAGAAGAAAGAAGAAAGAAGAAGCATTTAAATAAAGGAATTGTCAAAAACTTTCTCTTATCATTTTTAACATTTTTGACAGTTTTTTAGTGAAATGGTAGGGGTACTTTTGTACCCCCTTACCATTTCACACAGGGGGGGCCGGGATCTGGGGGTCCCCTTGTTAAAGGGGGCTTCCAGATTCCGATAAGCCCCCTGCCCGCAGACCCCCACAACCACCAGACAGGGTTGTGGGGATGAGGCCCTTGTCGTCATCAACACGGGGACAAGGTGTTTTGGGGGGCTACCCCAAAGCACCCTCCCAGTGTTCAGGGCATGTGGCCTGGTGCAGTTCAGGAGGGGGGCCACTCTCTCGTCCCCCCCTCTTTTCCTGCGGCCTGCCAGGTTGCAGGCTTGGATAAGGGTCTGGTGTGGATTTTTGGGGGGACCCCACGCCGTTTTTTTTTTATTTTGGTTCGGGGTTCCCCTGTGGGGAATTCCCATGCCGTTTTTATCAATGAACTTTTATGTATATTGTCAGACCGGCAATGCAATAGCCGCGAGTAGTTTTAAATGACCATTTTCCTTTGAAATGTCATTTTGCTGTCAGACTGTTCTAAACACGGCCCCTTTACAGGCATACTATAGATACCCCCAGCTACGAAATTTAAAGGGATATTACACTTTTATTGTTTGACTTTAAGCATTATTAAAATCACTGCTCTTGAAAAAACGGCCATTTTTAAAACTTTTTTTTGCATTGATCCATGTCCCCTGGGGCAGGACTCAGGTCCCCAAACACTTTTTATGACAATAACCTGCATATAAGCCTTTAAAATTAGCACTTTTGATTATTCATGTTTGTGTCCCATAGACTTTAATGGTGTTCGCGTGTTCGAACAAACTTTTTACCTGTTCGCATGTTCTGGTGCGAACCGAACAGGTGGGTGTTTGGCTCATCCCTATTCTAGAGATGATCATGGGTGATATTTGAGTTTAAGACAGTGATGCAGCTAGGGGCAGAGTTGGGGATGACTTTTTTATGTTGCTGTTAGTATTTTGAATTTTATACATTGATTAGCAGAAGGAGGGATTGGCAGAGCAGAGCAGTGGTCACTGAACAGTTGATAAGATGGATGAGTTGAAAAGCAACATTCATGATAGCCTGATATGGAAGACTGTATAAATGGAAAAAGTCAGGGAGGGGGCATGAGGAGGAGAGTTTGTAAGTATGGTAAAGGTGGGATAATACAAGATCACAGGTGTTATCATCAGTAGAAGTGTGTGTCCTTTGCATTAAGTAAAAAAAGAGGTTAGATTGATCAAATCATTAAGATTTAGCTGGGGTATTAACATTAACCAGGATGTTCAATTGACACTAAATGTTCGTTTTTTTTTTTTTTAAATAACAAATATATTATTATTATATTATTATACAGGATTTATACAGCACCAACAGTTTGCGCAGCACTTTACAACATCGGGGAAGACAATACAATTACAATACAATTCAATACAGGAAGGATCATAGGGCCCTGCTCGTTGAGGCTTACAATCTAGAAGGGAGGGTAAAGTGGAACAAAGGGTAGTAGCTGTGGGGGTTGATCAGATGGACAAAATTAAAATACAGTTGTTAGTGTGGATAGGATAGGCTTCTCTGAAGAGGAGGCTTTTCAGGTATTGTCTAAAAGCCAATAGAGAGGGAGATAGACAGACAGATTGGGGTAAGGAGTTTCATAGGCTTGGAGAGGCTCTGAAAAAAGTCCTGGAGATGAGCATGGGAGGAGGTGATGAGTGAGCAAGAGAGCAGGAGGTCTTGAGAAGAACGAAGAGAACGCTTAGGTTGGTATTTTGAGACTAAGTCAGTGATGTAGCTGGAGGCAGAGTTGTGGATTTCTTTGTAGGTAGTTGTTAGCATTTTGAATTTCATTCTTTGGGTGAGCGGAAGCCAGTGGAGAGATTGACAGAGAGGAGTAGCAGAGACAGAGAAGTTGGTAAGGTGGATGAGTCTGGCAGCAGCATTTATGATGGACTGAAGGGGGGATAGAGTATGCAGAGGTAGGCCAATGAGGAGGGAGTTGCAGTAATCAAGGTGAGAGATAACCAGGGAGTGAATTAAGAGCTTTATTGTGTCATTGGTTAAAAAGGGGCATATTTTTGAGATGTTCCGGAGGTTGAGGCGGCAAGATTTGTACAGTAATTGGACGTGCAGCTTAAAGTAGAGTTCAGAGTCCAGGACTACTCCTAGGACCTTGGCATGTGGGGATGGGCTGATAGTTGTGCCATCAATTTTGACAGAGAGATCAGGGGAAGTGGCACGTGAGGGAGGAAAAATGATAAGTTCAGTTTTGGATAGATTAAGTTTGAGGAAGTGGTGCGACATCCAGACTGATATATTTAATAGTGATACATGAGGAGACTGAAGGAGTGAGTTAAGGGGTAGAGAAATAGATTTGAGTGTCGTCAGCGTAGAGATGGTATTGGAAGCCGTGGGAGGCTTGACCCAGGGAGGAGGAGTAGATTGAAAATAGGAGAGGTCCGAGAACAGATCCTTGGGGGACCCCAACAGAGAAAGGAAGATGAGAGGAGGAAGTAGAATTGTAGGTAACGCTAAAGGTGCAGTTAAATAAGTAGGTCGAGAACCAGCAAAGAGTACAGTCATGGAGACCAAAGGCATGGAGTTTTTTGAGGAGGAGGGGGTGGTCAACCGTATCAAAGGCAGCAGAGAGGTCCAGGAGTAGGAGTACAGAATAGTGTCCCTTAGTTTTGGCCATTAGTAGATCGTTTGTTAGTTTTAGGAGAGCAGTTTCTGTGGAATGTTGAGGACGAAATCCAGTCTGAAGGGAATCAAGAAGGCTATTATCAGCAAGGTGGATGCTCAGTCGGTTGTAGACTAGACGTTCAAAGAGTTTGGATAAAAATTGGAGCAAGGAGATTGTTGTTAAGATTGGATGAGTCCATTGATGGTCTTTTTAAGTATGGGGCTGACAAGCTGACAACCTCGTCTATAGTGGTGGGGTTGAAAGAGGGAATGATTATTATGATAATGATTGTACCTGTGGACATGAGGTGTAAAGCATGGAGGGTATCTGAACAGTAGAGATCTCCTCGCGAATTGTATTAATCTTCTGTTTGAAGTGATTGGTAATCTCCTGGGCAGTGAGTGAGTTAGTGGGTGGAGGCAGTGGAGGGCAAAGTAGAGAGTTGAAGGTAGAGAAGAGTTGACGGGGACAGGATGATAAGTTTTTAATGAGAGTGCTGAAATAGGTCTGCTTGGCAGTGAGGAGGCTGAAATTGTATTTTTGGGAGGGAGATTTATACTGGCTGACATCTTTCTGGGACTTCGTCGAGAGCATGGCTGTGTTTTTTCAGACTTCTAGTATCATCTGTTTGCCAGGGTTGAAGGGGACGGGGCCTGATTCTGTGTGTAGTGAGGGGGGCAGTTTGTCCAGTGAGGCTAGAAGTAAACTGTTGTAGACAGAAGTGGCTAGGTTGGTGCAGGACAGAGGTGCAATTTTGTCATAGAGGTGGTCAGTCGCAGAGAAGAGAAGAGTTGAGATGGCGAATGTTTCTACGGGTAACCGTTGGGTGTATGAGGGGTGAGTAGGTGGAGGTGAGGGAGAGAGTGAAGTTAATAAGGTAGTGATCAGAGAGAGGGTAAGGATTGCTGGAGAGGTTGCATGGAGTGCATAGATGGGAAAAGACGAGCTCAAGGGTATTGCCTTCAGAGTAAGTAAGAGCATGTACCAATTGCTTCAGGTCAAAAGAGGTGGTTAGACTGAGAAGTGTGGAAGTTGCAGGAATGTTAGCATTAGTAGGGATGTTGAAGTCCCCAAGAATGATTGTAGGGATTTCAGAAGAGAGAAAGTAGGGTAGCCAGGCAGAGAAGTTATCAAGAAAGATGATACTGGAGCAGGGGGCTGGTAGATCACAGATATCCTTAGAGAAACTGAGGAGAAGAGACAA
Organism: Aquarana catesbeiana; assembly: GCF_042186555.1. NCBI lineage: Eukaryota > Metazoa > Chordata > Amphibia > Anura > Ranidae > Aquarana > Aquarana catesbeiana. The sequence goes on along the minus strand of NC_133325.1, from coordinate 615,723,427 downwards.
ATGCAGTGCGCCTCAAATGAGGAGAGTGACAGAGAGGAAGGTGGGTGAAGTACTTGAAAGGTGCTATGTGGGTATAAAAGGATTCCAACACCCCCTCCTTTGCATCCAGTGGGTCTGGGGGAGTGAGTCCAAAGAAGACCACTGTGGGAGCAGCAGCAGAAGATGCAGTGTCGGAATCGTGAAGCCAGGTTTCGGTAATGGCAAGTAGATTAAATGAGTTAGCGATAAAGAGATTGTGGAGGGAGGTGAGTTTGTTACAGAAAGAGCGAGCATTCCAAAGGGCACAAGATAAAGGGAGATAAAGAAGAGAAATGGGAACTAGATTATGTGCAGCCAGAGGGTGTACAATAATGGGTGTGTTGAGTACAGTTAGAGGAATGAGGCCCAGGGTTTGGGGCTACATCACCAGAGGATAGGAGAAGCAGAAGGGTGTGGGAGGTAATGTGAGAGTGATTTATATGAAGGGACATGCCCCAGTAGTTTGGAGTATTGGGCGTGTGGATTTAGAATTAGCCAGAGTTGGTGAGTGCAGTAATATGGAGAGGACAAAAGAGAGGGTGAGAAATATAAGGTGTGGGGTGGAGAAGAGGTGTGCAGGAGAGTTAGTTTAAGGATAGAAGACACAGCTGTCAGAAGGAGTGGTAGACATTGCATTTTGGAAGGGGGAAGAAGAGCTGAAGGTGTAAACATATCATATTTACGTCCACTGTGCAGCTCGTTTTGCACAGAGTGGCCCCCAACCCGCTCTTCTGGGATCCCTCGGTGGCTCTCGCGGCTCCTCCCCAGATCAGATAACCCCCTGGGAGAAGCGCACTCCTGGGGGGTTACCTTGTGGGCAGGCTCCCAAGTGTCCACCATTCGGCGTCCATAGAGGCCAAATGCAGGACACGGCCCTGTCCCCCGGAGCCTACATCATTGGATTTGATTGACAGCAGCAGGAGCCAATGGCTGCGCTGCTATCAATCTATCCAATCAAGAGCCAAGAACCCCGGACAGAGAGACAGCGCGTCCCCATGGGTCAAGTTCTAGGGCTCAGGTAAGTAAAATGGGGGGGCTGGGGGGCCGGTCACTGCCAGAAGTTTTTTCACCTTAATGCATAGGATGCATTAAGGTGAAAAAAACATGTAGGTTTACAACCCCTTTCAGGTCACTGAGGATAATAGTAGGTATTTCATAGAGTAGAAAATAGGGTAGCCAGGAAGAGAAGTCATGAAGGAAGCATGACATAGGTCTAGAAGGCTGATAAATAACAGCAATCCTCAAAGAAACTGGTGATAAAAGATGAATACAGTAAGCTTTAAAAAGGGGGGTACAGAGCGAGAGATGTAGGAAATTTGAAAAGTGCTTTGTGGAGATATAAGGAGTTTAATTCCACCTCCCTTTCATCCACTGGATCTGGATGAGTGAGTCCAGTGGAGGACATCATGAAAGAGGGCAGCTGTAGAAGCAGAGTAGAATTCCTGAAGCCAGGTTTTGGTGACAGCAAGAAAGTTAAAGTGGTTGTAAACTCTATACAACCACTTTTACCTACAGGTAAGCCTATATTAAGGCTTACCTGTAGGTGCTGGAAATATCTCCTAAACCTGCATGGACGTGTGATGCATAGTAGCCCATTATGCTTTACCTTTGCAGGTAATAAAAAAAGAAGTAAAACCCATCAGGCTTTACTTCCTCTTTAAAGTGGTATTAAACCTCAAAGCAAACATTTACAATATTATATTGCAGCTTACCAATTCTTAGATATGATGACTGTAATAACTTTGTTTTATTTATTTGGCTTTCTTGGCTTCCTTCTATTTTCATTTAGTGATCTGGTCAGTAAATCTGTTATTTTTTAACAGAACAAGCTTTCTTCCAGATGCATCAGTTTACAGGGATGAGACAAACTATATAACACTGGCAGGGGTGCTTTTATTAATACATATAAAACCTTTATCCCAAAAGCAAAAAACACTTTGCTGTAACTGCTTATAATGTATTATCTAGAGTTTGGCTTCAATTTGTTAGTGTATTTAAATCTGCTAGTAATTGTTTGCACTGCCCTCCCCCTCTAGACTCACAAAGCTGCTGTCTGCTTTGCCCCCTGTGCTCATTTATGCAGACTGGGGGAACTCTTATGCCCTGTACACACGGTCGGACATTGATCTGACATTCCGACAACAAAATCCATGGATTTTTTGCGACGGATGTTGGCTCAAACTTGTCTTGCATACACACAGCCACACAAAGTTGTCGGAATTTCCGAACGTCAAGAATGCGGTGACGCACACCACGTATGACGAGACTATAAAAGGGCAGTTCAATACCAAGCACTGCACCCTTTGGGCTCCTTTTGCTAATCTCGTGTTAGTAAAAGTTTGGTGAGAGACGATTCGCGCTTTTTCAGACTCATGGTTTTCAGATAATTTTCTGCTGTTCAGTTTGGGCTTGTGGGTTTGTATCTGGTCTTCAGTGCGTGCAGCGAGTTCTCATTGATTTGTCATTGTGTTCTTGTCTGTTCGTTACTGATTTTCAGGTCGCTCTTCACAGGCCTTGCTGTTCTTCAGTGCGTTCTGTTACTTCGTTCTGACCAGCCGACCGTTTTCTAGCCATGTTGCGTGTACGTACTCATCGTAGAGTTCGTGCTGTGCGGGGGCTTGGTGTTGGGGTTCTTACTTTGACACAAGCCCATCCATGAACAGGGCGAGGAGGAGTTCATGAAACAAGAATTGGTTGCTCCAGCTTGACCAATTCTCTCACATGCCTTTGCGCCATGAGATCCGTGAGAATAATCCTGATGATTTCAGGAACTTTCTCCGGATGACGGACCCCGTATTTCACCGTTTGCTGGCTTTGCTGACACCTTATATCAGCAGGCAAGATACCTTCATGCGGCAAGCCATCACTCTGGAGCAGAGGCTAGTTGCCACCCTGCGGTACTTGGCGACGGAGAGAAGCCTGCAGGACCTCAAGTTCTCGACAGGCATCTCCCCCAGGCTCTGGGGATCATTATCCCAGAGGCCTGTTCTGCCATCATCCAGGTCCTGCAGAAGGACTATATTAAGGTAAGATTTTTATCCTTTAACATCACATTTTATTGTATTTAATGTTTGCTAATGTAATGTATTTCTTTCCTTATTCCCTAATTACCATGATTGTAATATGCTGTGAATGTGCCCTTTGTCCTCATGCATGCTGGAATTTTTATTTTTTTTGTTCTTCATACATATTTGCATTCACTTACCCCCCCCCCAGTATGCTCTCCTGGGCCTATATCCACCTCGCATAGTCACTTAACAATGTATTTTGTCAGCTCCAAAAAAATGTGTATAAATGTTATTTATGCTTTAAATTCAGGCAGAGTGCCAGAGGCTTTTTTGGGTCCCAAAATCATTTGGAAACCTCCCTCCCCCCAACTGCTAACTCAGCTGATGCCAATCCTCTATCTGCTGACTTTGCCAAACCCATGCACACTAAACCTACCTCTTTTGTGGTCAGATTTCTGGATGAATTTCCCCAAAGCATGTAGTGCAAGGGCCTGTCTGAATACTTTCAAATGGTACTGTTTAAAGTTTTTGTATCCTATTATTATCTTGATAGGTAATATCAGAATGTAAAAATGTGCTAAAATGTGTACAGTGTGTATTTATATGTTCGTATTATGACACCTCTTACGTGTCCAGTGGGCTGCCAATAGTGTAAAGTAAGGAGGGGCTGGCCAAAGTAACACACATTATTTAGGCATTCATCTCTCAATGAAGTGGAGAGGGCTACGTGTCCAAAACATCTCCCCCCCGAAAATTTTTAACATTGCCCATGGGGGGGGGGGGTCAATCTGATAGGTGGACCTTATATCTTTGTCTTTAAATACTAAAATAAATGTTATACTGATGTTGGCCAAGAATGTTTGTGTCTAATCTGCTTTTAATGTTTATGTGCAAAATGATTAATTTTTGGTTCTTGTTTAACTCCACAGTTTCTTTCCATACCACAGGAATGGCAGACTGTGGCCTTCCACTTTTCCCAGCGGTGGGACTTTCCTAACTGCGTAGGGGCAATTTATAGGAAACACGTTCACATAGTCCCACCCCCCAACTCGGGGTCATACTATTACAACTATAAGGGGTATTGTGATGTTGGCGGTGGTGTCGGCTACCTACGAGTTCCTGTATGTGGAAGTGGGGAAGAATGGTCGGATGTCAGATGGTGGAGTCATCGACCACATGGAGTTCTACAGGCATCTCCAGAATGGCAGCTTGGGCTTGCCACCTCCAGAAGACAATGCGGAAGGACTCCCATTCGTCTTCATTGCGGATGAAGCGTTTGCGCTGGGGGACCATCTTATGCGGCCATTTCCTATGAGGACCCTCACCCCGGACCAGAGGGTTTTTAATTCCAGAGCCAGAAGAGTGGTGGAGATCACGTTTGGAATAATGGCCAACTGGTTCCTATTTCTTACACCGATACACATGGTGGAATATAAACTCAATCACATCATCCTGGCTTGCTGTGTTCTCCACAACCTTTTAAGGAGAAATTTTTGGAACTATGCTGGCTCAGTTGGGCCTGAGGCCGGAATTAATATTAATGAACCAAACCTGACGGCGCTTGAAGCTGGCCGTCCTGGTTTGCCCTCCCAGAGTGCCCACGAGGTCCGTATACGATAAATGGAATACTTTGTGGGTAGGGGGGCCATCGATATGCCAGACAATGTCTGAGACATTTTTTAAATAAAAATATATTTTAAACTGAACAAATATTTGCTTTGATTTCCTGCTTAGCTTTCTTTTAGCTGTCTCCTCGGTTATCTTTTATTAATGGTCTAATTAATTTTAAAATTCTAAATTTTTTGGCCTTTTTCTTCAACAGTGCAAAGGACATTTCGTTGACACATGAGGTGACAATCTCTTCTTCGGCTAACTATTAATTATTATGTTGTGGGTCTGCTACACACACACAGTAATTCTTTACTGACAAAAATAATAATAATTTTCAAAACCATTCCCTAAATTTTGTGGAGTCCTGGAAATGGTGTGATTGTGTAAAATTAGAAAGCACTGTTGGGTGTTTTATTTATTAAGGGAAAATACACTTTGCACTACAAGTGCAATTGAGACTGCACTGAAACGGCACTTGTAGTGCAAAGTGGATTTGCCTTTAGTAAATAACCCCCATTGTCACTGAAAACACCAACTTTACTCCAAAAAATGCTTTTGAGCATTGAAAGAAGAAGCCACACATTGTTGATTATCAATCTTTTTAATCAAAGCACAATCACATGTGCATTTTTAAATGGTTTTTTGAACAAAACAACATGTTTGTTGTATAACAATTTTTTGGGTCACATTAAAATATTTAGAAATTGCCTTTTAAGGTAAAACAGGCATGTTTAAAACCATAAAAATACACAACTCTGGAACTTACAAAGTTCAACTCTTATAGAAAGTGAAGGCAATATCAGACATGAGTATTTATAAACTGTGTTTGATATTGCGTTCAGCAGATGGGGTGAAGTAACCCCTGGAAAAGCCAAATTTTGAAGATGCACACAAATTGCCTAATGTCAACATGTGCTAGCTGCCATCATGGGGGATCAATGGACGTGTTTTGTGGGTGCAACCCCTTCCTCTCAGCTACTTTATTATTAAGGAAGGGGTTGCACTCACAAAACACGTACATTGATCTCCCGTGATGGCAGATAGCACATGTTAACACACTGTTTGCATCTTCAAAATTTGTCTTTTCTATAATATGTCAAAAAATTGTCATAAATATAACAATAAAAAGCTGCAATAATTTAGGGATTTCTGGGTGTTTTAAATTCTCCCTAAAACATTAATTATGTTCTTAATTTTGTTTTGAACATCATTGATGTTTTGCTTGATGTTTTCCAAATCCCTATTACACCCCATTATCTCTGATGAGGATCTGGGCACTTTCACTGGTGAAGTGACATTCCTCTTCCCCAACATCACGATCACCTAAAATATAATAAAAAAAACACCATGTATTATAAATATGCAGGCATCCATCTCTTACCTGAGGCTGTGGTCGCAGACACTCACCTGTTGTGGTGACAATTTACACAATGTCTCCCTCCTCCTCCTCTGGTTGGGTTTGGGGGTTTTCCCCTTCTTCCTGAGGTGGGGGGTCTGTGGTCTCCTCTGATGAGTGGTGTCCTTTGAGTCTTTTCTCCCCTATGTTAAAAAAATAGGTATAGTAGATATTTGATGGCAGAAATAGGAATATGAAATATTGCTTGGAAGTGGGGTACAATTGTCTCTTTTGGCAGAGTTGCAAGAGTTGCAAGATGAAGATGGGTGCTCAGTCTGAGGCTGTGGAACTCGATGTAAGTGGAGCTGGTATAAGTGGGAGTTAAAAACCAGAGTTATAAAGTGAATAAGTCTTGCTTGTTGCTTGCTTGTTGATTGCTGGGTTTGCTGGGTTGCATTTTTAGGGCTTTTCCTTTTAGTTTTTCATTTGCCTTTTTCTGTCACTTTTTAATTAGCTTTTTTTTTTTTTTTCTCTGGTTCCTTCAGTCTATCAATTAAGGGGGGTGGTTAATTGCTCACAGGTGCCTATTTAACTGGGTGTAGGACTCAGTCTGAGCGTGCTCAGTCTGAGGCTGTGGAACTCGGTGTAAGTGGAGCTGGTATAAGTGGGAGTTAAAAACCAGAGTTATAGAGTGAATAAGTCTTGCTTGTTGCTTGCTTGTTGATTGCTGGGTTTGCTGGGTTGCATTTTTGGAGCTTTTCCTTTTAGTTTTTCATTTGCCTTTTTCTGTCACTTTTTAAATAGCTTTTTTTTTTTTTCTCTGGTTCCTTCAGTCTATCAATTAAGGGGGGTAGTTAATTGCTCACAGGTGCCTATTTAACTGGGTGTAGGACTCAGTCTGAGCGTGCTCAGTCTGAGGCTGTGGAACTCGGTGTAAGTGGAGCTGGTATAAGTGGGAGTTAAAAACCAGAGTAACAGAGTAAATAAGTCTTGCTTGTTGCTTACTTGTTGATTGCTGGGTTTGCTGGGTTGCATTTTTGGGGCTTTTCCTTTTAGTTTCTCATTTGCCTTTTTCTGTCACTTTTTAAATAGCTTTTTTTTTTTTTTTTTTCTCTGGTTCCTTCAGTCTATCAATTAAGGGGGGTGGTTAATTGTTCACAGGTGCCTATTTAACTGGGTGTAGGACTCAGTCTGAGCGTGCTCAGTCTGAGGCTGTGGAACTCGGTGTAAGTGGAGCTGGTATAAGTGGGAGTTAAAAACCAGAGTTATAGAGTGAATAAGTCTTGCTTGTTGCTTGCTTGTTAATTGCTGGGTTTGCTGGGTTGCATTTTTGGGGCTTTTCCTTTAGTTTTTCATTTGCCTTTTTCTGTCACTTTTTAAATAGCTTTTTTTTTTTTTTCTCTGGTTCCTTCAGTCTATCAATTAAGGGGGGGTGGTTAATTGCTCACAGGTGCCTATTTAACTGGGTGTAGGACTCAGTCTGAGCATGCTCAGTCTGAGGCTGTGGAACTCGGTGTAAGTGGAGCTGGTATAAGTGGGAGTTAAAAACCAGAGTTATAGAGTGAATAAGTCTTGCTTGTTGCTTGCTTGTTGATTGCTGGGTTTGCTGGGTTGCATTTTTGGGGCTTTTCCTTTTAGTTTTTCATTTGCCTTTTTCTGTCACTTTTTAAATAGCTTTTTTTTTTTTCTCTGGTTCCTTCAGTCTATCAATTAAGGGGGGTGGTTAATTGCTCACAGGTGCCTATTTAACTGGGTGTAGGACTCAGTCTGAGCGTGCTCAGTCTGAGGCTGTGGAACTCGGTGTATTAGTGGAGCTGGTATAAGTGGGAGTTAAAAACCAGAGTTATAGAGTGAATAAGTCTTGCTTGTTGCTTGCTTGTTGATTGCTGGGTTTGCTGGGTTGCATTTTTGGGGCTTTTCCTTTTAGTTTTTCATTTGTCTTTTTCTGTCACTTTTTAATTAGCTTTTTTTTTTTTTTTCTCTGGTTCCTTCAGTCTATCAATTAAGGGGGGTGGTTAATTGCTCACAGGTGCCTATTTAACTGGGTGTAGGACTCAGTCTGAGCGTGCTCAGTCTGAGGCTGTGGAACTCGGTGTAAGTGGAGCTGGTATAAGTGGGAGTTAAAAACCAGAGTAACAGAGTAAATAAGTCTTGCTTGTTGCTTACTTGTTGATTGCTGGGTTTGCTGGGTTGCATTTTTGGGGCTTTTCCTTTTAGTTTCTCATTTGCCTTT